>NC_056745.1:1481254356-1481316856 GCF_019279795.1 Protopterus annectens | reverse complement strand
CATCTGGGAATACAGTGTTAAGAAAGAGAAAGACAGTGTACATTGGTCAATAATGCTGACTCACACTGAACAAGCGGTGTGGTGTTTTGCCATTTGCAGTGTATAATAACAATCTACAGGAAGACATGAGTGGACACTCAGTACCAGGGAATCTAGGAAGCAGCATAGGGACAGATCTGTTTTAATTTAAAGAACCTATTTATTTTATATGTACAGATTATTCATTTTCCATATTCATGCGTTTGAGCATACAGGTTGCCTTAAATTATCAAACAGACATACAAAGTAAATATTACATTAAAGAATGACCAGGAATACTGCTGTTCTCATCTATGACAATACGTCCAAAACAAAAGTCAGAAATTCAGAAGATTTGTGCCGAGTGGAAACTCAGACAAACAGCTATCCACCATCTGATGGAGAGAACTATCCAAACAGTGAAAAAGTCTAATATGAAACATCAACACCAATAACTAAGAGGATGGTCACCTTGCAGTTCTGCAGTGAAATAACACACCTCTGCACAGGCTCAACACTTAACCAGCAGAAGGCTGAGGGTAACAGACACAGTAAAAACCCAATATCAATGTCAACATCTGCAGCCTAGAGCTGAAATAGCTGGTCAAACCTCAGAATGAAGGTCCTACATGATTTGTATCGAAGTAAGTTAGAAAGCTATACAGGAGGGATCACAGGCATCTGTGTAAAACAAACATGTCAAAGTTTAGCAACCAGAAACGGCACAATCACTACAGTTCAGTGTTACAGTAGTCAAGAGCTGTACCTGCAAGAAAGGTGAATGAGAACCAATAATTGCAGAAAGAAGTTAAGTTTTCAAAATAAACAGTTCTGGTAAATATTTGACACATGGAAGGTCACTTGAGAAACTCACCAGGTATCTGGAAGTCTCTAGGCTAATAATCTTAGGAAGAAACTGTCCAGGTATATGGTAGGTCTCTAGGCTGATAATAATCTAAGAAGAAACCGGCCAGGTATGTGGACAGTCTCTTGGCTGGTAATGATACCAAGGACCATTAAGCTGCACTTACGGAAATTTCTTTTGAATGTGAATAAAAAAAGTGAAGACAAGTGACATGATTAGTGCAGACTTAAATACAATTTAAAATGATTAGTGCAACATAATGCAAGACATCTATCCAAGTTAGTGGTGATTCAATCATAAAACCAGATCTGTTGGACTAAGGAGGTTTCCACTGTATGAAATCATGCTGCCAGCCACCTGTGACAGGAATAGAATTCTTCACCTTACTCACTTTTGTGCAAAGTATTACCTACAGCACCTCAAGTCTAACAACATTACCTCTGGCTTCTTTTTTTTCAGCCCTGGACAATAACACTGGGCTATTGTCTTTCATATGGTCCACAATTTCACATAACATGAAATTATAATACTAGGCAGCTTTAGGGGAATGTTCTTGCACCACAGAAGGGAATCCTAGGCATGTAGAGCCTGAAGCTGGGTGTCTTCCATCGCTCTTTTCTAGAAAGACATGGCAATACGCTAATGTCACATACAGTACAGTTCCATAATCCAATGCTTTGGGCATCAGGCTCATATTCTGAGTGCAATCTGAAGCCCTGTTTCCCTGTGACTGATATTTACCGACATAAGGAAAACAAGTAGAAATCACACCAGGAAGTCCCAAAAGAGAACGCCAGCAGACTGTATTCGTTGATTATGAACGCAGTTTTATTTTTTATGAAAAAGCGTTTTCGCTACAAAAGACAATGCAGCTTCTTCAGATAACATTCAAAAAAAACTCTACGAGTTTAAATACACACAACCGGAAATAGAAGTTTACGTCACTAGGTAGTCACTTACCCTATCATCTCACAAAATGTTATAAAAACCTTCCCCACAGATATTCATTAGGTTAATACAAACCAAAATCCTCAAAGTAATTGCATGACAGTAAGATCAGCATTAAAAATCACTCATAAAAAACATCAAGTTCCTCAATTATAAAAATTAAAATATTAATCAAAATAAGCAAAATAAATAACAAAAAACTACCTCAAATAACTACGTAGTTTTAAAACTGCATTTATATTACAGTTTTCATTGAGTCCCGGAGCTTTAAAGGCATTCAAAGATAATTGCCATTCAAGCTCACGGGACTCTAACATCAATGACAATGGCCCACCTCTAATGCTTCCTTGTAAATGGTCAATACCCATAAAGACAAAAGAGTGTCCTGAATTTTTGTCAACATGCTTAGCTAGAGCATTATCCCCTTTATTTTTCTTTATAGCGTATATATGCTGGTAAATACGCTCTCTGAGTTTGCGGTCCGTCTTCCCAATATAGAAGGCTGGACAGCAAACACAGAATGCAGCATAAACAACAGAACAAGTTTGACAATTAATCTTGTGGTTAATGTGGAATTTCCTATTCCCAATGTTAAAAGAATTCCCAGGTTTAATGTACTTGCAATAATTACAAGAACCACACTTAAATGTCCCTTTTTGCCTAGAAAACGAAAATTCATTGCCTTTTCTTTGTACCAGTTCTTTAAGGTTACTATCCCTTTTAAATACTATTAAAGGAGACGGACCCAGTTTTTCAACGAGGTCAGCTGAACCAGAAATAAAATGCCAGTTCTTTTTAATAATAGACATAATAGCCATGGCGTTCACATTAAATGTAATAATGAAGCTGAGATTGAACTGTTTTTCACCATATGTGTGATTCAGGTTTTGAACTTCATTTAATGGAATGTCCCCTGTTGATGTTGAAACATCCTGAATATCAATGCTCAAAGGAGGAGACTGGTCTAAAAGGGGCTTAAAGTAACCCTCAGACCTTTTCAAGCTAACCTCATTAAACAACTCATCAAACAGTTGGATAGGATAACCACGTTTACAAAACATATCCTTCAAAAGAGAGCATTCGATGAGAAAGCTAGGTAAAGTACTGCACATTCTTACAGCTCGGACCAGCTGACCCTTCATAATAGCCCTTTTCTGTCTATATGGATGTGAACTCGAGAAGTGCAACAAAGAGTTGCAATAGGTCGGCTTTCTGTAAATGGAAGATGTTAATACATCAAGCCCCTTGACCAACTTGACATCAAGGTAGTCTATCTCCTTTGTAGAAAAGTTAGAAGTAAACTTCAAGAAAGTGGTGGTTTTATTGATAGTATTTACAAAAACATCCGCACTCTCAGTATCACCTTTAAAAAGGATGAAAATATCATCCAAGAATCTAGTGTAAAAGGTGATAAACTTCATCATTTCAGGATTACAGAAAACGAAGTGCTTCTCCCAAAAAGCGACAAAGAGATTCGCCACACTAGCACCACAGGGTGAGCCCATGGCCACACCCTGTTTTTGCAAGTAAATCTCCTTGTCAAAAATAAAAAAATTGGATGTAAGGACAATTTCCAATAGCTCAGAGACCAAATTAATATCTGACTTTGGTGCCCCCAATTCGGCCAACAATATCCCAATCCATTCCACTGCTTCTATGTGTGGAATGGAGGTATACAGATCTATTACATCGATTGTTAGAAAATTATTACGGCCATCAAAAGGGATTTTATTAATGTTACTTAAGAATGACCATGAGTCCTTACAGATGCTTGGGATTTGTCTGATGTATTTAGACAAAATATTGTCTATAAGCCTTGAACACGGATGAGTCATCGATGAACGACCATCAACTAAGGCTCTCATGGGAGGGTTTGAGGCATCCTTATGGATCTTAGGGATGCCAAACATGACAGGGATTTTAGCGGGAAAGATGTCAATGAAATTATATAAATCAATATCTATCTTTTCACCCAAATATAAATCCCTGTAATAGCCTCTAATACGACCATGAGTGACATTAACCTCGTTCAAAGAGGCCTCACCGTAAGCTGGGCTGTTCAAAATAAGGTGCATTCTATCCTTATAATCGAGCTCATCCATGATTACTAGACCCCCTCCTTTATCCGGTTTAACAACACGGATAGGTAATTCACTCAAATGGCGAAGGCCTGCTGCTTGCTCTTTGGTAATATTGAACTTAGAAAAGTCAATCTTACCCTGTGTTGATGAAAATAAATGCCTAATGTCAACCTCACACATGCTCTCAAACAGTTGTAAATTACCATGCAAGGGTGGGTTAAATAAACTAGGCATTTTAAGACCAAGTAATGCATTAGTAACATGGTCACTGAAAAAAAGTTTCAAATTCAGCTTACGAGTGAAAATTTTCAAGTCAATAATAGCCTTAGCTAGGTTACCAGTGGTAGATGGAACAAAGGTATAGCCCAATGCTAGTAATTCAACTAGATCTGGCTCAATGTCAACCATGGAGAAGTTATAGATCTTAAAGTCACCCTTTAAATTGGTAATTATCCTTGGGAACATAAGGAAAACAAGCAAAGTCTGAGAATCTGACTTTATTCCTGAGGAGTTGAAGTGGTCTCTAGCCTTTCAAATCCATCCTTATCCCAGCAAACACGTTGATGTCCAATGTTAACCATATCTGGGCCACTCGTACTACAGTCAGAAATATCTGGGCCACTCGTACTACAGTCAGAAACCATGTGATAGCTAGCAGGCTACCACCCTGTTTTGTAATAATCTATAAGATTCTGCTAGTGGTCTAACTATTATAATCTCTCATGGGATGCAGCTCATTTGAAGAAGGTACCTCAACTTTCCAAAGCCCCTCACTATATTTTCTATTTTCTGCCTAGTCATTTCCCATGTATCTTCAAAGCAGTCTTACCCCTTTGTTGGAACTTGTCACGCTTCTGTAAATAAAGAGCAAAACAGCTGAAAAAAAAACAATTAACTACACTGGTATGAACTACATCACTTATTTATTAATTCATTCATTCTTTGTTGACTAGGTTAGTCTTACTAAGCTAGTAGCCTCTTTTCAGGGGAGACCAGAGATGGAATTTATACTATTAGAAAATTTGACAAGGGCATCAGGGAACGTCCACTACCCTTTCCAACAAGTGTTGTGGGATCTTTCACATCCATCTAAGCTACCACCAGCTCAAGCAGATGGGGCCTCGGTTTAACATCTCATCCAAGGGACAGCAGGGCCTCGGTTTAACAACTCATCCAAAGGAGACACACTTAGGAGTGCAGCACCTTCCTTATGCCACACTGCAGTGTCTGCAATCTATCTACCTGGTGTGGGAATAGAACCGACAACCTTCTGCATCAAAGTCAAGTGCTATCTGTTGTATCTCTGACACTACCAGTCTTTGACTACCCCCTTTGCTCAGTAAAACAATGACCAGCCTTTTCATCACATGTTCTTCAGTGCTAGTGAAAAACTGCTTTGTTCTACTTCCTTGTATCTGCATCACATCTGTTACCAATTTTTTTAGGGCAGCTTTAGCCTAACAGCTAATCTCTGCTGCATTCTGAGCTGATTTTTCTAGTTCTTATCATTTACGGATCAAGAAGTTGTGAGGTAACACCTGTTGTGTTGTAACTACTGTAAAACTGTTATAAAAGAAACAAAAAACAGTTGAAAAGCTGTGCAAAGTTTAATGAATTACAGCAACTTTGTTCTCCCAATACAAAAGCCTGTTCCAAAAAAGAAAAAGAAAAACTGTGTGATCTGTGCAGTAAACACTGCTGGAAGGAAGTTAGAAACAATAAAGTACTGCATATCATCATTAGAGATGCACAAAAATGAACATTCGCCCCTGTGGGGGCTACTCTTGCATCTTGACATTTCAGACCTTCCCTCAAATAACATACAGTGATCCTGAGAAATGAGACTTATTTGTTCAATAACTAATAAAAATCTTATATATATGAGTCAAGACTGTGCAATTTATATGGGAAGTGACTTAAATTACCACTCTTTAATATACACTTCAAAAAAAAAAAAAAACACTGTCCTACAGAACATCAGTGATGTAAACAGTTGTAATGCATCAGGTGCCTAGAAAGCCAACCTGTGTACCTAGTAAAACATTTGACTGTAAGTGAGGTCCATGATTTCAAAACTAAGCAGTTAGCCTCTCAAGTCTGCCCTTGGGTTTAAGATTCTACCATTCATATACCCCTCTCTGACTCTTCCTCCCCTTTCTCCACCCATCCCCTGCCTTTGGAATTTGGCATTCACAAAGCATTTGTTTCACAAAGAAATGGAAACGAAATATTTGTATCTAAACAATGGAATGCATACCTAAAAAACAGCACTGGATGAAGCAACCATTTGACATTTATTAACTTCATTTTTAAGCATTTGAAAACACATTAGTAAAATATTTCACATAAAAGCATTAGCCAAGGTGACCTTATTTACTGTATGCAGATAAACTTAAACTACAACCACATACATTTACAATTCAGAGAAATGACCATAACATAATCAAGCTCTGGAAAGGCTGGTTTTAGAACATAACATTTTAATTAGTTTGAGTCATACCTCCTTAAAAGCTTCTCTGAATTCCCCTCCAGGGGCCATACCCAGCTGTTCTGTTATGTGAGCAGAGACCTTCAGTAGCAGAATCTGCATCAGTCCAGACATGACTCCATTCTAGAAGTAAAATAACACAGTGAAGGCCAACAGAAATGACGATATCCAAAATAATATGGATTAACAAATAATAGATACACACCTACATACATACACACATGAGAACCTCTTGCGGAGCAATGTACCCCTCAAGAAATAGGCACTGCCATTCATCACAATGACAAATATTGAGAAAACTACAAAAGCACTGAGGAAGAAAGTACTCAAAAAGATATGCACATAGGTAATAAACCAGGAGCCATCATGGAGTGATACCTCTGTGGTGTAGATAAAAGGATATGCACATGGGTAATAACCCAGGAGCCATCATGGAGTGATACCGCTGTGGTGTATATAAAACGATATGCACATGGGTAATAAACCAGGAGCCTTCATGGAGTGATACCTCTGTGGTGTATATAAAAGGATATGCACATGGGTAATAAACCAGGAGCCTTCATGAAGTGATACTTCTGTGACGTATATAAAAGGATATGCACATGGGTAATAAACCAGGAGCCTTCACGGAGTGATACCTCTGTGGCGTATATAAAAGGATATGCACATGGGTAATAAACCGGGAGCCATCATGGAGTGATACCTCTGTGGGGTATATAAAAGGATATGCACATGGGTAATAAACCGGGAGCCATCATGGAGTGATACCTCTGTGGCGTATATAAAAGGATATGCACATGGGTAATAAACCAGGAGCCATCATGGAGTGATACCTCTGTGGCGTATATAAAAAGATATGCACATGGGTAATAAACCAGGAGCCTTCATGGAGTGATACCTCTGTGGCGTATATAAAAGGATTTGCACATGGTAATAAACCAGGAGCCATCATGGAGTGATACCTCTGTGGTATATATAAAAGGATATGCACATGGGTAATAAACTGGGAGCCATCATGGAGTGATACCTCTCTGGTGTATATAAAAGGATATGCACATGGGAAATAAACCAGGAGCCATCATGGAGTGATACCTCTCTGGTGTATATAAAAGGATATGCACATAGGTAATAAACCAGGAGCCATCACGGAGCGATACCTCTGTGGTGTATATAAAAGGATATGCACATGGGTAATAAACCAGGAGCCATCATGGAGTGATACCTCTGTGGTGTATATAAAAGGATATGCACATGGGTAATAAACCAGGAGCCTTCATGGAGTGATACCTCTGTGGTGTATATAAAAGCATATGCACATGGGTAATAAACCAGGAGCCAACATGGAGTGATACCTCTGTGGTGTATATAAAAGGAGATGCACATGGGTAATAAACCAGGAGCCATCATGGAGTGATACCTCTGTGGTGTATATAAAAGGAGATGCACATGGGTAATAAACCAGGAGCCATCATGGAGTGATACCTCTGTGGTGTAGATAAAAGGATATGCACATGGGTAATAAACCAGGAGCCATCATGGAGTCATACATATGTGGTGTATATAAAAGGATATGCACATGGGTAATAAACCAGGAGCCATCATGGAGTGATACCTCTGTGGTGTATATAAAAGGATATGCGCATGGGTAATAAACTAGGAGCGTTCATGGAGTGATACCTCTGTGGTGTATATAAAAGGATATGCACGTGGGTAATAAACCAGGAGCCATCATGGAGTGATACCTCTGTGGTGTATATAAAAGGATATGCACATGGGTAATAAACCAGGAGCATTCATGGAGTGATACCTCTGTGGCGTATATAAAAAGATATGCACATGGGTAATAAACCAGGAGCCTTCATGGAGTGATACCTCTGTGGTGTATATAAAAGGATATGCACATGGGTAATAAACCAGGAGCCATCATGGAGTGATACCTCTGTGGCGTATATAAAAGGATATGCACATGGGTAATAAACCAGGAGCCATCATGGAGTGATACCTCTGTGGCGTATATAACAGGATATGCACATGGGTAATAAACCAGGAGCCTTCATGGAGTGATACCTCTGTGGTGTATATAAAAGGATATGCACATGGGTAATAAACCAGGAGCCATCACGGAGTGATACCTCTGTGGTGTATATAAAAGGATATGCACGTGGGTAATAAACCAGGAGCGTTCATGGAGTGATACCTCTGTGGTGTATATAAAAGGAGATGCACATAGGTAATAAACCAGGAGCCTTCATGGAGTGATACCTCTGTGGCGTATATTTTTATTAATTATATTTTAATAATTAAATTTTACAACATCCACTGTGCATCTGAATTCTCTTTTTTATCGTTGTGATTAACAGGTTGAGTTGCTGCATTCTTTTTTCAGATGTGAAATAAATGAAATCAGTTAGGAAAAATAAAACTATACACACGAAAAAGCATAGGAAACATTTGAGCATATCTGCACCTACACATGCCAATAGAAAGCTTTTTGCTGTCGTTTAAAAAGGAGTTTTGTTTTGTTTCTCTGTCGTGCTGAAGCATGTACACCAGTAAACCTTCCTCTGCCTTTCTGTGCACTACACAGTCCATCACCTTAATATTAATACGAAGATGTGGCCCCCTGCACAATATGATGCTAGGCTGATGCATTACCATTCTTACTGGTTTTACATTCATAAAACATTCATCTCTCCAACCTCAGTGCACTGCAAAAGACATCTTATTATGTCCAGTTAATGTCACCTTCTACTTGAACCCATCATTTTGTGTAATACCATCCTGGCCAGAGCCTTTGAAATGGTCCATATGGATCAGAGTTCTACCATAGTTAACAAATGTAAACTAAACTAAACTATGTCGTCAACATATTACTACCCTTATCCTGACCAGATGTCCCCTTCTACAAAGTCAGATTACTACATTTGCACATAACATTCATTGTATAATGATACATACACCAAAAGGCTTATGTGGTATGTTGTAAAAAGAAACGAACATCATTAGGGAAGGAGTTCATACTGTAAATGTAACAGCACATCTAAGGTCATCTTTAACTGTTCCTAAATTTAAGCATGTTATAAATGTAACAGAAGCATCCAAAAATCTTCGGTATAAAAGTAAATTCTGGCTTTAGGAAAATATAGTTCATAGGTTCATAGGTTTATACTAGGCTATCTGCCCTAAGGCATTTATAAGCCTAGCCCAAATTTTTGTGGCTTACGCCACCCCTTATATGAAAAAATACTGTGCCCATTAGTTTGTTGTGCCTCTGTCCAGCAGTGACACAGAGATGATTCCCGGGGTAAACCTACGATCTCCCATCCACAGGTCTAGATTTCTCTTGAACAGAGTCAGCGAGGTGCTCTGCCTCACATGGACCGGGATTTTATTCCACAGCATAGGGAGTCTCTGAGTGATAAATCTATCCCTCCAGCACGTCCTATTTATATCCGTGCTAAGGTTTAAGTCGCTTGCTCTAGTGGTTTTGGTGGATTTGGATTTTTGAGGTGGAGCATGTCCATTAATTCCGGGTTGGACATGGCCTTGTATGTCAGGCACATGTCACCTCTGAGCAGGCGGTATGCGACTGAATAGAGCTGGAGTTTCTTCAATCTGGCAGCATATGACAGATTTTGGAGTCCCTTTATCCTTTTGGTGAGGAACTTTTGGGGTCTCTCCAATTGCTGCAAATGTCGGGTGAGATACATCCCAAATGGGGCATTGTACTCGATCATTGGTCTGATAAGTGAAGAGTACAGGGGAACAATGACCTCACTAGATCTGGATGTGAATCCCTTCATGATCAGGTGGGCAATGTAGAAGGTCTTTCTAACCACTTTAGCAATGTGAGTGTCAAAGAAAGGCCACTGTCAACCTGGGTCCCCAGGTCCCTGATAACCTCTTCTGTGCTTAGTGGATTGCCACCTATATGGTAGCTTGGGGTTACCTTGTTTTTCCCGAAGGGTATGACTATACATTTTTTGGCATTTAACTTCAGGCCATGGCTCTTGCACCAGCTATCTGTTTCCGTGAGTCCCTTCTGAAGGATATCCGTGTCCGATGCACTTTCCACTATGGCGCCCAGTTTGCAGTCGTCTGCAAACTTTGTCAGCCAAAGTCCTCCCATGTTGGCCTGTACTTCTGAGAAGTAGATGCCAAACAATAGGGGGCCAAGGACCGAGCCCTGTGGGACACCACTTGTGACCGGCTTGGAGTCTGACACAGCGCCAGCAACTCTAACCCTGTGGGTTCTGTCCTTAAGCCAGTTTGCAACCCATCTTGTGACATAGTTGTGTCAGTATCCCTGCTGTAACACATTGAAGTATGAACAATAGTATCCCTACTGTGGGAGTTTCATCACATGAATCAGAATTACTCACAGGAAGATGTCAGACCTCCAGCCCAGATGTTCTAGCACTCTGGCATCCCTAGGGATATTTGGGAACAACATAACATACAGGTCATTAAAGGGAACAAGTCTAAACATTTTAGGGGTGCTTTGGTGTCAGTCTTGCATTATACCAGAGTTCCACTGCAGGGATAGATGACCTCTAATCAGAAGACAGCATTAAGCTAATATCTAGAATACACTAAGTTGTCATTACATCAGAAGTAAGTCATACCTCATTAGATAATGCAACAGTTCTGTTACTGTACATAGGATGAGGCCAAAACTCCATATAGAGACAAAGGCAATGGACTGCTGTGTAAATCAGTAGTGAGATGCCGTGAAGTCCTGGAGGCTAGAGTGGAAGTTGTATGTGTGTTTTCTACATTATTATCTTCTTATAATTCTTTACAACTTTTAGTAAGAATTGCCACAGGTGAACCAATGCACAGTTCATAAACAGGTGCCAAAGGCAATTTTCTGGAAGACCTGGGTTAACATTCTGGCATTATACTCCGTTTACTTTGCAGAGATTGAAAATGTAATTGGATGCCATTACAGCAAAATTAAAAGTAATACATATTTATCAAGAAATTATTTCCATTTGTATCATGTCATGACTCAAATGCCATGACTTGAAGCAACTAAAGTGCTGTTGTCAAATTCAGCTCCAAAATCATTAAAAGCAGAATAGCATTTTATAACAAAATATCAGTTTTTCTACACCAGAAATGTTTGTAATGAAATATGGAAGGTGAGCTGACAATGGACTTTTATACAAAGGTACCATATTCAGGGGTTAATGCACACTGTTGCTACTGGAGACGACTGTACATGACTTGTTCTTGTGAACCAAGTAAAACACAGGTCAAAAGCATACCTTTAGAGTTGTCATTACTTCAAAACTACGCATCTTGAATATTTAATTACAGAAGGCAATTTTTTTATTTGTTTTATGTCATGGTTCAAATTACATATTAAGAAAAGGCTGAAGTGGTAAAGCCAAATTCAGTACTGAGCTGAACTGAAATTCTTCAGGGAAGAAAAGTAATCAAGTGTATTTTTGTAGTCAAAGATCTTGGCTTCAGTGGCTGAAATGTCTGTAATGAAATCTCCAAGGGGGGTTGACTAGTGGCCTTTTATACACAGAAAGGAAATGAAGCAGTTCAAAGACTTTCACTGTTAATCTGACATTTTGCGTTGCACACCATTTCCATGGAGAAGGTTGTGCATAACTCATCAGGATGTCATTGCATCAAAAGAAAAATCATAAATACTTCATCAGAAAAAGGATTTTTGAATAGTATCAAATCATAATTCAATTTTCATGGTGAATCATGCAAGTAAAGGGGTTAGTCATATTCACCCCTGACATCCATAATGGCAGAATAGCAATCTTAGGTGTATTTTGTAGCGGAACATCCTGTTTTATATGCTTGAAAGTTCCATACTGAATTATCGAACTGAGCTTATATAAGGCTCTTTATACATGGTTAAGAAACGCACAGGCTACTGGTATTCACTGCCACAGACTGAATTTGCATTATACTTTATACCCATTAAAGGAGCTGTATACAACCCCTGATCATAATACAGAAAACAGCACCCATCCAAAATATATATATTTACTGAGTTGTCATTACATCAAAGAAAATCATACTTCTATCAGTAGTAAAAATGATTTCTTTTCAGCTTTAAGACTTATGGTAAAAATACCAAGCCTGAAGCAGCTAAACTAGTGGAGTGAAATTCAGTATTGAATTACTCAAATATTCCTAAGGGTAAAATAGAATCCTTGGCCACATTTTGTAGCTGAACATGCTTTTTATCAAAATCCCTTTTATTAAAACTTACCATAAAACCACATGACACATGAACAACTCACAAATTGTAATTACAAGCAAATGAGAAGTATCACCATAAAAAATTATTTGAATTTTCACTAACGAAAGAATCAAAACATCCTGTTCCACAAGGTGGCAGATATTAAAGATGGACCTCTTCATTATCTGAAAGAAAGAGGTCACTTTGAAACATCATCAATAATGTAAATCGAAAGGTGAAAAGTACTTCTGCTACTACAACTTCCTCAATAATCCTTTGGGTGAGCTCTGCCCACTAAATGAGACAATTTAATTTTTTTTTTTAGTTGGTCCATGAACTAGTGACTTTCTGTGGCAGATGAGGCAATGCAGACGAACTCTGCTTTGAGTGACCTTGCACAAGAATTTCATTACCAAAAGAAATAAAGGAAAAATATGAAGGATGCAGATGGCCATGAATGGGCTGGAGCATCCCTCAATAGCCTTCCAGTAACATGACAATGGAGAAAAACAATGTGCTTAGTGTTGTTCAGGAATGTCCCTTAAGACAACTGTGTCCCCATACCCTGCTCTCTGAATATACTATCTCTATGGTAACACCAGCAGGAGCAAGATGTAGTAAAAGTAGACATTTGCTTAGTCTGTTTGCCAATAAACTGGATTCCCTGGGATGCAGACTACCACCTTAAATTAGATGTTAGTCATGGCACATTTTAAAATTGTCATCGCCTCCTGGCAGAGGGCATATTCAGTCCCAACTTGTTTAATGAGATCCCAAACAACAGATTTGTCTGCCTGGAATGGCAGGACTCCTGAAAGCAAGAATCCTTGGAAGGTGGTAAAAGACGAAAAAATGCACAAACCTCCAAGAAAATGGCCACACAAGCAGTATGCAGGCAATAAGAGCCAGTGAAGCCCTGAAATAATTCAATGTGTGCTTTAAATCAAGCCAACACGTCCAATTCAGTACAAGGATGCTTTCTTTATTCAAACAAACAAGTAGATACAAGCACTTTCATTCCAAAAATAAAAGCAGGAACTTCATCAGATACAAGGAAAGTAAGTACTGAAAGTAAGTAAAGAAGACACAAGGAAAGTAAGTACTTTTAAGTTTACAATTATACTGACATTTCCTTGAATGTAACCACTTGTGACCTCTTGGCAAAAGGTTTTATGTTTGTTCCTAGTCAATACTTAAACACTGTGAATACACTGGTTGATTTAAAACTTTATGTGAGGAAATTGAATTTATAGGTTTTGTTTCAAGGGGTAGAACAGGTATGTCAACCACTCAAGGTATCCAGTTCTTACAATCCCCCCACCCATCCTATTTAAGCATCCTTTGAGAGAGTTTGTGAACTCGATATTAGAAATCTGGGTAGCAGGTTTAGAAACAATAGTTTCAGTAATAATTTAACTAAGAAGAGAGAGATGAGCTTAATTGTTTGAAACAACCATATGGCATCAGAATAATGAAACCAGATAAAGGGGGTGCGGTTGTCATTATGAGAACTGATGACTATATCAACAAAATGAAATTTATCTTGGAGACAGATACTTATTGTGAAAGTTATTTAAATGAGTTAAATGGCAGGGATGTGGGAGGGGTGATGGATGTAATGGAGGGACGTGGGAGGGGTGATGGATAGAATGGAGGGACGTGGGAGGGGTGATGGATAGAATGGAGGGACGTGGGAGGGGTGATGGATAGAATGGAGGGACGTGGGACGGGTGATGGATGGAATGGAGGGAAGTGGGAGGGGTGATGGATGGAATGGAGGGACGTGGGAGGGGTGATGGATGGAACTGTGGGACGCGGGAAGGGTGATGGATGGAATGGAGGGACGCGGGAGGGGTGATGGATGGAATGGAGGGACGCGGGAGGGGTGATGGATGGAATGGAGGGACGCGGGAGGGGTGATGGAGAGACACGGGAGGGATAGTAAATCGAATGGAGGAGGATCATTTCGTGCTAAGTAGGCTGCTGAATAGCCAGGGTGAGGTGGAAGTAAGAGGGATGAAGCAGAAACATGCAGAAAAGGGACTAAAGAGAGTCCAGTAACCGTGTCAGTGAAGGAGATGGGGAAGTGAATGTTACTTGAGTGGGAAGAAGTGAAAATTATATTCAGATTGTAAGAAGAGTGAGTGACTAAACTATAAAAGAATAGTAGGGACAATAAAGGAGGTCTTGACAAGAAGAACAAGAAATAAGGCAAGGAAGATCTGGTGGCAAGGAAAGACAGTGAAGCTATGGATTGGTCGACTATTACAAGGTAGTAGGGCAGAAAGAATTTATAAGAGTCTAGGTGTATTTTGAGCAAGTAAGGCTATGGCAAAATTAAGAGAGTAACTGAAAAAGAAATATGAAGTAGGGATGTTTTTGGTAAGAAGTACAGGAAGTTGCCAAAAGCCAGTAGCCAGGGGGCTGCAAAGGACTGGGCAGAAATGACAGTTGATGGGGATGCAGTGAGGAGGGGGCTGACCAGTTGCACATGCTGTGGTTCTGTCCTGAAGTCAAACGGGTTGTGGGAGGAGAAAGAAAAATGTGGACATGGAAGCAGACACCAACATGAACTCTGGGGCAGAGGAGTTGGACTGCAGATGGGAGAAGAGAGTGGAAATGCAATTACTAGCAGGCAGTAAAGACAGAGCTAGTAAAAGAATGCAAGGGAGAGGAGATAAAGGAGTCTGGAGAACAAAGGTACAGAGTTTGGGTGAAGAGAGCTTGGATAGGATTTGTACTTATTCATTTATATATTAGTTCCATTTGTTAACCAGGGCAGAGCACTGATCAACATGGACCATTTTCTTAAGAGAGATTTAGGTTTCTGTTGGCCGGCTCTGGGTGCGAGATGCCACAGTGGCCCTACATACAATAGCAGAAAGGTGGGAGATGACTAAAAAGATGAAAACTGGACAAAGAATGGAAGAGGGTAAGAGAGGCAGGGGTACTCAAATAGGAAGGGATACTGCAGATGTACAGCTGGGAGGGTGGAGGAAAAGGCTCCACTGTCAACAAACAGCATAAAGGAAACAGAGAGGACAGATAGTGGGATGTGGAATTTGTTTCCACTCCTTTGATCACCACCGTTTCCTTAAGGGAGTATGCATTTCCACTGCTACAGAAAGGGAGGGAACAGTGTATTCAGAGACAAAGATGATAACCTTGACGGGGAACTGGATGATATGGGGTAAGACATGCTTGAAGATACTTAGGTGGTGTGGTGATTAATATACATGATTACGTGAAGTTGGAAAGTACCAAAGTATTTGATAAATTACATTTATTGTAGTTCCATAATCTTGTCCCAGTGTGAGGGCGTTCATGTCAAAATGTGTACCTTAGTTACTGGAAATAAAATAAAACGATGATGGAAGAAAAAATATTAGTATACCGGAATGGAAACCAGTGCAAGTCTAATGTGGCGATGTTGTGGGAGGGGTTACACTATACAGTGTTAAATTACTTGCATTGTACAGGGCCGGAATGGAAACCAGTGCAAGTCCAATGTGGCGATGTTGTGGGAGGGGTCACACTATACGGTGTTAAATTACTTGCATTGTACAGGGCCGGAATGGAAACCAGTGCAAGTCCAATGTGGCGATGTTGTGGGAGGGGTCACACTATACGGTGTTAAATTACTTGCATTGTACAGGGCCGGAATGGAAACCAGTGCAAGTCCAATGTGGCGATGTTGTGGGAGGGGTTACACTATACGGTGTTAAATTACTTGCATTGTACAGGGCCGGAATGGAAACCAGTGCAAGTCCAATGTGGCGATGTTGTGGGAGGGGTCACACTATACGGTGTTAAATTACTTGCATTGTACAGGGCCGGAATGGAAACCAGTGCATGTCCAATGTGGCGATGTTGTGGGAGGGGTTACATTATACGGTGTTAAATTACTTGCATTGTACAGGACCGGAATGGAAAGCAGTGCAAGTCCAATGTAGCGATGTTGTGGGAGGGGTTACACTATACGGTGTTAAATTACTTGCATTGTACAGGGAAGTTTTGGTGCATTTTTTTCTGACGGAATTTTATGAGAGGGTGAAGAGTTCTAGTACAGCTTTTAATTGGTAGTGTAGGTGGTTTAACTTTTGGATATTAAGGAGGTTTGGAAAGCTCTCTGCTTTTGTATGTAGTTGCAATTAAGTATCAGAGTGAAAAGTAGCCAAACACAGTGAGTCAGAGCAGGCCCAGTGGATAACAAAATACAATCTGCCTGTCACCTGCAGTGTAATCCCCAGTGCAGCGGAATATGTGCAGCTGCTAATGTTAGTTACCTAGCATGCAGCTTCTAATGTTAGTTACCTAACATGCAGCTTCTAATGTTAGTTACATAGCATGTTTTATCTAAATATCTCCTGTGTGCAGCTGCTAAAGTTAGTTACTTAGCATGCAGCTTCTAATGTTAGTTACCTAGCATGCAGCTTCTAATGTTAGTTACCTAGCATGCAGCTTCTAATGTTAGTTACCTAGCGTGCTTTATCTAAATATCTCCTGTGTGCAGCTGCTAATGTTAGTTACCCAGCATGCTTTATCTAAATATCTCCTCTTGGTCAAAAAAGTTATTTTATATTTAAATTAGCTTGTTCCAGTAAGGCAACACACGCACTCGGTTTATAAAAATCAGCTGTGCCTAGCTTCTGTCTCAGTGCACACTTAAGATCTAGATATCTTCAGTCTGTGTCTGCATTCTACCTCAGTTAGTTTATATTTAGATAATTCACGGCAGACACAGCATAACTTTACTTTCAAGGTTCTGCCTCATTCATACACTACAAGGGTTGACAAAATTTGACGCACCTCTTATTCTGGATGCTTTGAATTTCACTAGACACCTTCTTCCAAAAAGCTGCTGAAAAAAAGGGGGAGTATTTATAGAGATAAAGAGGTGCTGCCGGTTTGTTGTTTGCTTTTATTTTATTATATGACAGTGTGATACGAGTTCAGTTCGGTGTCACTCTTGGTTGAGAGTCTTTGGGCTTTCAGGGGTTAGGCTGAGGGAGCAGAGCCTGAGCTGCTCAATTAAGGTGTGTGATAAAAAAGCAAAGTAAGAAAATGAGCAAATGCAACTGCAGCAGAGTATAAAATTAACCCTCCAATATTGTGAGGCAAAACATTTTCATGATACTACTTGTGAAAGCACAGGCCTATATAATTCAATCCCACACAACCAATTAATATATAATGGCACAGTTTAAAATCTGCACCAATGACACAAATTAATATTGTAAAGACAGTGGGTATGGTCTCATGATCTGTACTGCTGACCACTGAATTAATAGCACCTGGTAAAATGGGCACTACTGCTTTAGGATATAACCCAACTAAGCTTTACATTGAACAGTAGAGTAGAGTTACCATTGGCTTCTCAAGATTTTACCTACATTACTCAAGACCAGTCCCTTCTAATGTTCTCTCACCATCATCAACTGAAAAAGGGACAAAATCATTTTGCATACACATGCACAACAGGAAGGGCTAATGACACCTTTCCAGTCTCAATGTCCCTCTGTCTGACTTTACGTTACCTCTATGCCATCATCCAGACCAATCAAGCACATCAAAAATACAATTACTGCTGCTTCTTAAAATAAGCCATTTGCAATGTAAACTGTCATGCTTAAGTCAAGCGGCTTAAGTAGTAACTCTTCATAAAGTGGATACTCTCAGTTAATAAGTCGCCAAGTTCAATGATTACCCTTATACATTAACAGATAAACCACTATCTTTTTAAGCTGAGTAACAGAAGGCTATAGCACCAAGTCACACTTGAATGGAGTTTGACTGTTGGCCTGCGTACCTCTAATAGCTGTCTGGGGAGTATGAGAAAGAGTGGACGCAGCAGGCTTGCTCACTCTAGGGGGCAGGGAGGTGGCTGTAGTTTGCAACACAGGTGACACAGAGGAAGCATCATGTGCTCAATCATCGGAGTTCCAAGCAGGCCAAACTCATGCTACACTGCTACATAGCGGATAGGAAAGTATTATGTGTAGGCACATTTCCACTCGGAAGTGACAACCTATTTTCTGGACTGAACCATTCCAGCATAGCTGATGGCTAAAAATCAGGAGCAGTACAGACAGCACAACTTACCGGCAATCAGCTACATGAGCCTGAAAGAACTGCTGATGGGGAGATGGGTGCTTGCACAGGGAAAGGGCAAACCATCTCTCAGGACCAGAAAGCTAGCCCACTTCTAGTCTCCTGACTTTCAATGGGGGATTTGGAGCTGAAGGCTCTAGGCAGGAACAAATGGGCTGTAGGGCTATCGCCTTGCCAGAGAATACCTGCCTCCAGTTACATCTGGATGAATGGGCCATAGTGCTAAAAGCAGAACAGCCATCAAGCAACGTTTGAGAGAAGGAAAAAAGATTATTACATTATATTGTGCACTTCAAAGGATTAAATACTTGAAATGGGAAATAAAACAAAGGCAAATATGGATGGTATTCAGAAAAACACTGTCTAGAGCTATTTTGGTCCTATTCCTAGCCATTAACTAAAATATTTACTGTAGTTGGTCTGCCATTGCCTTTAAAAGCATTTAGCACTCAGTACTCAGTCTGTAAAGTCCACTCTGCACACCTCAGAGGGAAAAGTGCTGCTGCATTTACCCATATCAGTAGGTGTTCACATTCTTCACTGCTGCAGTAGCGTAAGGAGTTGTATCCTACAAAGGATAAAGCAACCAGCCAGCTTCCAGAAGCTTTTATCTCCTCCGTCACTCTCAGTCTGGCTGCTTAAAGGCTAAGCCCTCTTTAGAAGGAGCTGTATAAACAGCTAGCATGACTAATGACTAGAAATCTTCTGGGATTTCTTGTCCTTAATAAAAAAATGGGAAACTCATCATGAACTAAACGAAGCTATACATATCAAAATCTAACTTTCTATCCACTAGAAATATATACAAGAAGGGGGGGAGTTGTGCAGCAGCTGCAACACTGAAGAACTCAAACATTTACTGTTATGGGTAAATGCATTAAGAATTCAAACATTTACTGTTAGGGGTAAATGCATTAAAATTTGAATATTTACAGTTATGGGTAAATGCATAAAGAATTCAAACATTTACGGTTATGGGTAAATGCATGAAGCATTCAAACACTTACAATAATGGGTAAATGCATGAAGAATTCAAACAATTACAGTTATGGGTAAATGCATGAAGACTTCAAACTTTTACAGTTATGGGTAAATGCATGAAGAATTCAAACATTTACAGTTACGGGTAAATGCAATGCGAATACGAACATTCACTGTTATAGGTAAATGTATGAATAATTCGAACAGTTACTGTTATTGGTAAATGTATGAAGAATTTGAACATTTACTGTTACTGGGAAGTGCAACTTACACAGCTGTAATATGTTCATTATTCTCACTGATGCAGTAGCCTATGGGTAGACTACCAAAGTTTATCCAACCTGTGAGAAGTATAATGGCCCAGAAGCCCCTGGAGAATGGTCCTAGCAAAGCCTGCTCTGGACTTGGAAAAGGAATCCAGTTTGTATGGTTTTGCAAATGTATAGATAAAAGACCAAGTTGTTGCCTCTGGAATGCTTCTGGAATCCACCTCTAAGTATGCTATCGTAGAAGCTTAAGCTCTTATGGAATGGGCCTTAACATTGCCTGGAATCATGACTGTAACAAAACGCAATAGCAGAAGACAAGAAACTAGGAATCATCTTTTTAGACACAAGTTAAACTTTCTTAGTTCCAGAACAGGAAATAAAAAAAGAATTATGTACTTACCATAACTTGGAATCTGTGCTATCCAGTGTCATTATTCATCACAGATGGGTCTAGGATCTGACCTCAAATCTGAGCCGGCACTAAAAGACAGCTCCAAAGCTCATGCTCCTCCTGTTCCCAATATCCCTTGGTACCCACAATCCTCAAATCAGAGGAGATCACAAGTAGCCGCAGGCTCAAAAGGTTGTTGCGTCAAAGACTGCAGCACCAGAGTGAGATCCCATGGAGGGGAAGGGTCTTTGACAGGAGAACTGAACAAAAGGACCCCTTTGAAGAAAGCCTTGCATAGCCTAGACAAGAAAGTGGGATTTCTGTTAAAACAAAAGTTGGAGATGGCACCCAGTTGAAGTCTAATCACACAAAAACTAGCTCCTTGTTGAAAAAGAGAGGCCAGGAACAACAATATGTCAGAAATAGAAGCCGAAAAGAGATCTAAATTACATTGCTAACCCAAATAGTAAACCTCTTCCATTGCTGGCATACACCTTTTTGGTAGGCGGCTTTTGAGAAGCCAAAATAATGTCCTTAACTAGAGAAGGAAGCCTAGACTGCTCAATAATCATTGGAACTAGAGACACCAAGCAGTCAGCCGAAGAGACTGGAGGTTGGGGAGAGGAAGCCCCCAAGGATGGGAAATGAGATCCGGGTTTGGATCTAATATCCAAGGTGGATATTTCAGATGAGACCAAATGAGGGAAACCACGCCTGATGAGGCCAGAAGGGGGCAATGAGGATGCGAGGCATCTTACGCGATGGGCTTTCTGTAAGACTCTGGGAATGAGGGGAGTTGGGGGATAGGCATACAGGAGACCGGTGGCCAATCGTGAACCAGAGCGTCCCTGGGTGACTCCCTCATTGGTGGCATCAGGGCAAAGTATTTGCTGTGTTTGTGATTGACCGGACAGGCAAAGAGATTGCAGCAAGAGAAACCTCAATGGTTGAATATCAGACGTGCCACTAATACGCTGCAACTGCCGGGAATATGCATTGCAAGAAGAAAGCGCTTGAAGGACATCGCCCATTCCCACACTCTCATGGCCTCTCTGTACAAGGGATAAGATCATGTTCCCTCCTGTTTGTTGATTTACCAGATCACCGCCATGTTGCCTGACTGAACTGCAATGGTCCTGAGAGGGAGGTAGTCTTGGAGGGCTTGCAACGTTAGAAGTATTGCTCTCATCTCCAGGACACTGATGTGCAACTTGGTCTCTGAAGGGGCACACATGCCTTGGACAGTCCTTCCCCGATAATGTCTACCACTCCAGTAGGGAGGCATCCATGGTCACCGTGGCTTGGGCAAGACAGAAGGGTCTGCCTTGAAGAAAGTCTTGTGCTTGAAGCCATCAAGCAAGGTGATGTCTGCAGACTTGAGATATCTTGACTGACATGGACATGGGATGAAGGTGGGCTGACCACTGTACCGCAAGGGTCCATTGTAGAACTCGCATGTGATAGCTGGCGAGAGGGACTAACTGAATTGCCACAGCCATTGAGCCTAGGGCTTGCAAGATTAAATGTACTGAGGGACATTCCACATCCAGAAAAAGACAGACCTGTTCCTGAATAATGTTGACCCTGTGCAGGGAAAGCACTGCAGTCTCTGGCACTGTGTCCAGAAGGACTCAGAGAAATTCCAGGCTCTGACACAGGGCAAGATGACTATGATGCCTAGAGTACAATCCATGACCATAGTGAGTTGATGCCTTGTGGATGCTGTGAGGAACCAATCATCCAGGTACAGAAAGACCTGGAAACCTTGCAGCCAGAGATGGGCTGCTACCACTGCCATACACTTGGTAAACACCCGAGGGGGCTGAGGTGAGTACGAAGGGCAGGGCTCTGAACTGGTAGTGATTGGGTCAAAGCCAGAAGTGTAGGCATCTCCTGGAGCATCTGCCGATCTTGATGTAACAGTACGCATACTTGAGATCCACTGAGCATACACAATCATCCTTACACAAAAGTAGCAGAATAGAATGAACTGTGACTGTCCGAACTTCGACTTTTTGACCAACAAATTTAGAACACTGAGGTCCAGAATGGACCCTAGGTCCCTGGTTTTCTTGGATGCTAACAAAGAAGAGAGTATGTACCAGACCCTCGCTGTCCTATTGGGACCTCCTGGATGGCTCTTTTTTGAAGGAGGTCTTGAACCTCGAGAAGAGGGCCAACTCCCACTGACGAGGCGGAACATCTGGGAGAGATTTTTTTAGTTGGAGGAGGCTGAAAAAAGGGTATGAAGTATCCCCTGCATATTATGTTTTGCACCAAATGATCTGATGTAATACTTGACCAGGCTAGTGGGTGTAGGGAGAGATGACCCATGACTGCATCCAGGGTAGGGCAGCATTTCAGGAGCACTGAGGGGGCTTCTCCGAGAAGGTTCTGTGGATCCCTTCTGCCTCTGGAGCAGCATTTGCTGTCAGACCCCCTTCCCGGCTAGAGGAAGAGGATTCCTGGGGAATGTCCTGGAAGGAAGACTGAGACCTGCAGAACCACAGTTTCTTACTACCCCTTTAATTTTTGGAAAAAAAATAGTTTGGGAGTAGAGAACTTGATCCCGACTGCAGACAGAGTCTTACCCTCCTGCTCACTATTGGTTAAGGTTTTCCTTGACCGAGGGACCGAACAGAGCTGATCTGTCGAAATGGGCATTAGTGAATGACACCCTGAAGTTTTCTGCAAACCCACAAAGGCAGAGCCAGGCATGACCTAATGGCAATGCCAGTACCCGCCACTCGAGAGATGACCTCCACCGCATTGGAGATCAACCTCATTGAGGCATTAGCTAATGAAGTCAGCCAAGATAGCTTCGGAGAGACCAATTTAAGACTCTTTGGAGACAACTCATAAAGGATGTGGAGAGTTCGGAAACAAAGTCCCTTTGCAGCCGGGTAAAGTATGCAATGTAGTTGGTTGTTCTCAGTCTGAACATAGCTAAGGCAAAGACGCTCTTCCCGAAACAGCCAGTCACCAGAGACTTCCTGTTTGGGGGAAGGACCCTGGAGCTCTGTTCAGTGAATTCCTTTTGGTTGCTGTGGTTATCACAATAGCATCAACTGGGATGCCCTTGCTTCAAAAGGTCTTGTCTTTAGTAGGATTCAGGAATTTATTGTTTTTCTTAGGAAGAGGTCTCATTGTGTCCAGCTCCCTCCATGCCCTGCTGGAAATGAGCTGAACAAGCTCATCAGCTGGGGGGGGACACCCAGGTGGAAGATGGGAGTGTCCTGAAGGCCTTCAGGAAAATGGATTCCTCTAAAGACAGGATGGGGAAAGACCAACCGCCCCACTGTTTAAGGATCTCAATGATGTCCCCAAAGGACACCTCCTCGAACAGAAGTCCGGGACCAGTCTCCTTCCTCGAAATACGTATCCTCAGTGAGGGACACTTGAGGGAAGTCCAAGTGCTTCCACTTGCATGTCCTCTTCTGAGGAGGTTCCTCCATGGCAGGTTCTGGGGGGGACTCGGAAGAGGAAAGGAGCCCAATAGGGGTAATGCCCATCTGAAGGAGCTCTTTGGAGGGCTGACTCTGGTAGGATGATGAGGTCTCCAATGTGGAATGAGGCTGGGGAGGATCCAGAGTTGAGGTAGAGGCAGCTGCCCAACCAGAGACGATCCTCTCTATCTCCCAGAAAGTCTACGGGCTTGGAAGAAGCCCGTCACCGCCCCACCAGCTCCCGCAGACCGGGATGAAAGGGATGACCCAGACATACCACAGATGTCCCCAGACAACATCGGCCCTGAACTGTCAAAAGGGGAGGCCCCCCAAAGAAAGGGAATGGCCCGAAAACTCCAACCTGGACCCCCCCCCCTCCTCGGTGACCCCCATCAACCTTGCAGGACTGAGGTATCGCCAGCTCTGAGGGCAATGGAGTTGGACCTACCAGGGGCTTAGACTGTGTGGGAAAGGATGCAATGCCCAACATCGATGACCTCTCTCTAGAGATGTCCTGATCCTAGGGGACCAAACCCGGCTGGGTTGGTCGGGGAGAGAAGAGTTCCACGGATGGTAACAAGCCCACCTCCATTTGGGCCTCGAGAAAGCTCCTCATCATCCTATCCATATCTGAGGAAAGCAGACTCTTGGTGGAATGGGAAGAGAGGGACGAATGGCCTGACCTAGCTGATGGCCTGCTATCTCGTGAAGGAGACATGCTAGACAGCCTAGGATCCGATCTCTTGAGAGTGGAGGGGACTCTTCAATAACTAAAGGATCTGACAAAACTGTCAGATCTGAACGTCTGATCGGATCTGAAGGCATGAGTGGAACACAGCTGGATCCGATGGAGGGGGTGGATTTGAGGGTGGTCCAGGTCGGGTCAGATCTGAGGACCTCCAAGGCTTCGAGGACTCAGACCCGACAGAGGAAGCCAGGGCTCTTGGACCCTAGGAGCCCTGATCCAAAGCCACTGAGGCTGGATTCGGAAACAGAGATACTTGGCTTTTTGGAAGGCGAATCCCGAGAGGAAAAAGACTTCCCCTTGGGATCCGAAGAAGGATGAGAAGAGGAACCCGAGACCAGGGGACCTCCTTTTGAAAGTCCCTTGAGCAGGAGCTTATTCCTGCACTCTAGGAGAGCCTTGGGGTTGAATCTGGTGCAAATGTCGCATTCAACCTCCAGATGAGGCTCTCCTAGGCAGTAAACACACTCCAAGTATGTTGGCATAGGGTAACTTCCAATCACATGAGAAGCACCGTTTGAACCCTGAGGGTTTCTCAGACATACTGTCTCACTCACACACACACACACATGCACACACGCAAATGCACACACACACACACACACACACACACACACACACACACACACACACACACACACACACACACACACACACACACACACACACACACACACACCAAGGGGGTGGGGCTGCTAGGTAGAGAGAAAAAAAGGGATAGAAGGCCTAAGACTGGGAGAAAAAGTGCAGGAACCTGGGAAGGACCTCATAAAAATTACCCAAAAAGGCCACGGGAGGGGAGGAGAACACAATGAAATATGGGACGATTAGAAGACTAAACAGGAAAAGATGGAGCCCAAAAAAGACACTTATCTGAGAGAGATGAATTGGAGTTTCAGGAAGCACGTCTTGCTGCAATTCGCAGCAAACAAGATCTGAGGATTGTGGGTAGCAAGGGATCTTGGGAAGGGGATGGGCTTGAGCTAAGGAGCTGTCTTTTAGTGCCGGCTCGGATCCAAGGTCGGATCCTAGACCCATCCATGATCAATAATGACATGGATAGCACTAGATTAGCTGGTTAGCTTTCCTGAAGGACTTGGTTCTGTCAAGATAGTACCAGAGCTGCCCATGCACATAAGCATGTGTAGAATCTTCTCTCCATTGTTTTAGCCTCTGGACAGAAAACAGCGAGACTGACAGCCTGATTCACTGTGAACTCTGAAACACTCTTGGGACGTGAAAGAGAGGTTTGTGCGTAGACTGACCCTGTTGTTGTGAAAAAATGGGGTTCTCCCATCATGAGTGTTTGCATCTCAGATACTCTTCTTGAAGATTTCAGAGCAGTAAGAAAAATAGTTTTCCAAGTGAACCCTTATGTTAGCCTGACAGGCAGGTTCAAAGGGTGACCGTCAGTTTTTCCGGCACAAAAAATGGGATCACAAGCAGGAGGAACCTCTCTTTGAGTAGGTTTTAGGTATAAAATTAATTTAGGAAATTGGCTATAAAAAGGGAAGAGAAAGGAAGATGCATGTGCAGGGATGCTGAAAAGGTTACAAGATGAATCTCTATACAGGAATAAGAGAGACCACAGGATATTATGAGATTGCAGGAGGGGGATCAATAACAATCTCATAAAGCTGGGCATGTTTCCAAGAAAGGGTCAGGTGCTTTTCTCAGAATGAGGAATACTTAGGGAAACAGCAGGCCAGGAGAACAGATACTCTCTCGCTGATGTGGTCGAGGATGTTCCTGCATGCATTTCCACCTTATTCAGTAATTTCCAGGATAACTCTGAAGATTAAGAAAGACTCCAAAAATTGAGGTGACTCCCTTCTGCCCCAAGCAAAATTGTTTTTTCAGTTTTAAGGAACTAGCCAGGGGCAGTTATCACAAGCTTCCTCACAGACTGGATCTACTCACAAAAGACAAAGGGAGTTTGATGCACTCCAGCATCAAACAACTTCAACTGACTGCCTGGATTATTGAAATATGACACTTTTATACACCCTTTTCATGAGGATGTACAGCAGATACTAATGGAGGAAAGCCTGACACTAGACAATCATGTACTAGCAAATGGAAGAGACATTCTAGTTGATGCCTTGCCAATGACCAGAGATTCAGCAGGGATTCTGTAACACTGGTACTTAAATACGATTTGAGCCAGAAACCCAGTCACCTTCCCTCCGTCTCCTGTACCTCTTCTTCATTTACAGAATCTGACCATCAGTGCTTCACTTCAGCAACAGATTGTCTCATTCAAATGGGTTGCAAGGAGCCTTGGAAAAGAATCTGTTTAGTTGCCTGTTCTGAAAGCAGGCAAACAGATCTACCAGTTTGCACTCGGGGGTCTGCCCGGGATCTGCTTAGCTTGTCTGCCACTGTGTTTTGCTTTGATTGTATGTAAAAAGCTTGAAGAGTTGAGAAGTGCTGAAGAATTAACTCCCAAGCTATCAATGTCAGCTGGCACAAAGGGTATGCCTGGTGCCCTTCTCCCATTTATATACTACATAAATGTGTTCCTTTGTAATGACATGGATCCCAAAGATGCTGCAGAGACCTTACACCATGAATCAGAGCCAACGCTCCTTAATACTGATGCATTTATATACTACATAAATGTGTTCCTTTGTAATGACATGGATCCCAAAGATGCTGCAGAGACCTTACACCATGAATCAGAGCCAACGCTCCTTAATACTGATGCATTTATATATTACATAAATGTGTTCCTTTGTAATGACATGGATCCCAAAGATGCTGCAGAGACCTTACACCATGAATCAGAGCCAACGCTCCTTAATACTGATGCATTTATATACTACATAAATGTGTTCCTTTGTAATGATATGGATCCCAAAGATGCTGCGGAGACCTTACACCATGAATCAGAGCCAACGCTCCTTAATACTGATGCATTTATATACTACATAAATGTGTTCCTTTGTAATGACATGGATCCCAAAGATGCTGCAGAGACCTTACACCGTGAATCAGAGCCAACGCTCCTTAATACTGATGCATTTATATACTACATAAATGTGTTCCTTTGTAATGATATGGATCCCAAAGATGCTGCGGAGACCTTACACCATGAATCAGAGCCAACGCTCCTTAATACTGATGCATTTATATACTACATAAATGTGTTTCTTTGTAATGATATGGATCCCAAAGATGCTGCGGAGACCTTACACCATGAATCAGAGCCAACGCTCCTTAATACTGATGCATTTATATACTACATAAATGTGTTCCTTTGTAATGACATGGATCCCAAAGATGCTGCAGAGACCTTACACCATGAATCAGAGCCAACACTCCTTAATATTCCAAAGATGCTGCGGAGACCTTACACCGTGAATCAGAGCCAACGCTCCTTAATACTGATGCATTTATATACTACATAAATGTGTTCCTTTGTAATGACATGGATCCCAAAGATGCTGCAGAGACCTTACACCGTGAATCAGAGCCAACGCTCCTTAATACTGATGCATTTATATACTACATAAATGTGTTCCTTTGTAATGATATGGATCCCAAAGATGCTGCGGAGACCTTACACCATGAATCAGAGCCAACGCTCCTTAATACTATACTACATAAATGTGTTCCTTTGTAATGACATGGATCCCAAAGATGCTGCAGAGACCTTACACCGTGAATCAGAGCCAACGCTCCTTAATACTGATGCATTTATATACTACATAAATGTGTTCCTTTGTAATGATATGGATCCCAAAGATGCTGCGGAGACCTTACACCATGAATCAGAGCCAACGCTCCTTAATACTGACGTGCTTTTGTCTCTGATGCGCCGCACAGTCCTTCAAGTCCTTGCATTTTTATTCCCTTTGAAACTGCTTTTCATACAAAACCTGATGAATCAATCAATACAGATTGCACTGGGGTTGGTGGAGAAAAAGGGAGACCTGGATTGTGAGCCATCTGACCCCTCCACCAATTCTATTCTGACTTTGTAAATGCCAAGACTGGAATTTGAAACTCCAGGAGATGAGAATGTTGAGTCCACAAGTTTTTGAGGCACCAACAAATCTTTCTCACAAGTAGCCTGGTAAAGTGAATCATAAAAATTATAAAAGCCATGAGGTAGTACCTTGAGAAATTCAGAAAAACTTCGATACAAACCCACCTTCTCTTAAGTAAAGAAAGCCTTCTGCGACATCAGACACCCTAGAAACACAATCCTGTGTGATGGAGTGACACAGGAATTTTGCATAATTATCTGGAATCCCAGATGGTTTAGGGGAGAAGATAGCCTTGATAAGGACTCCTGGTAATTAGACAAAAGACTGCACAAATGAGCAAGTCATCTAAATAGGGAAAAACTGTTGATATTCTCTATTCCACAGTGGGTTACCACTGCAGCTGGGCACTTTATAAATGCTCTTGATACAGTAGACAGTCCAAAGGGTAATGCAAATAACTGATAATGTGAATCAGATTAAAAAAATCATAGAAATCTCTTGAAGTTGCTTGATAACAGAATGAGATGGTAAACATCTTTGAGGTCTAAGGTTACCATAACACTGACTTGAAACCAGACCCAACACTTTGCAAACATCAGAAAAAGATTGAGAGAAGATATATCCAAAACCTGGTCACAAAGAGTGCACCTTCTTTGGAGCCAGAAACATTGTGGAGTAAAACCCCTCTTCTATTTATTCTGTAGGAACATACTCCATGAGTCCTGCTAAAAATGTGTTAGAAGACTTAAGGAATCAACTTTGTTTGACTGAGAGGGTGGGATAATCACTCTGAAAGAAGGGGGCTTGTCTATTCATTGACAAGTGCAACACTCCTGGATCACATTCAAAACCCATTTGTCTGAGACATTCTGCTAGCAGAATGGAGCACTGAGGGACAGACTCTATCAAAGAGGAAGAGATACATTTGCAGGGAAGGTGACTGAGTTTATGGCATAGTCATTCTAACAACAGCATTTGACTCTTTTTTTTTTGAAAGCACTCCCTGCTTTTTGAGATTTTTATTAGTCTCCTCCTGCCATCTCTTCTTAGGTGTTTGTCTGTTAGCAACAGGCACCAATTAATTTGTATTTTAAAGAGAGTAGACGAACTGGAAGGAATGAAAACACAGTTGTGTAAAATCTTCCCAAAACTGTAGATGTCCTTCTTTTAATGTTGCACTGTTCATCACCTCTGAGATCTCCTGCCAAGAATACCCCAATGTCCAACCAGTATACCAAAGCCTTTATTATTTAGGATTGCTGTATATCAGACATATGCTCCCTGCACAAGTGTAGGGCATAAAGGTTGATGTATGTACACTTAAAATCCAGGATTTCCCTGCTGCCAGTCTGAATGCCACTATCATGCATCAGTCTGAATGCCCTTCACTTTTGCTTGTTATGCACAGCCTACATCTTCAATACAAGTACCCCACTGGGGTTCTTTTTTCTTATATTTTTCAGTGGGTTACATATCATCCAAGAATGGGAAATGTCAGTGTGGGAGGCAGATTCCACATAAGGACTGTTACGACTGGTACCTGTTTTGACCACACTTGGTGTTCCATTTGTCAGGCTTTTGTATCCAAGACTTCACATAGAAATCTTCCTTCCCTTTCGATTTATACTGAAAACCCATCTCAAGCAGATAACCCAAGGTACCATGACAGAAACCGCTTGCCCTGAGGTACAGTCACTGCTCAAGAAGGTGGCCAAGGAATCTAGGCCTGAGTCTGCTGCCATCCAGCCTCCACCAGATGTCTTTCTTGAGGTGGATGACATCCCAGAATACCATCCAGTATTTTTGTAGACTTCCTCTGCACTGACCTTCACGGAAACCAGCATGGAACTGGCTTTTCACATCCTCAGAGGCCTTGCAAACATCCACAGCAGATGTTGAAAGAGAACAGCTGACTATCTCTGAAGGGCCTAAAGAGTTTCCTCAGACCCTTGTAAAGGAAGAGGAGCTGGGTACCTTGAACAAATCCAGGCGGGGTCTGTCTGAGCCATCATGCTTTGTCAAAGTGGACATTCCTTTAAAGAAAAGGCATAAGACTAAACATGTGGTGCCAGGTTCCAGAGATCCTCAAAGAGAATGGCAGGACTTCACGCAAGGCTTGTTCAAGGCCTTGATGGCTTTAAAGCCTCCTCACAAGGTTTCAGTTCCTAAACCTCTTTGGTCCTCTACCCCCAAAGTGCAAGGGACACCAATTCCACTGATAAGGATTCCAACTCTGATGCTGACCCTTTAGTTGCCTTCTCCTTTTAGACTATGGGCCACAGGAGGAGGAATCGAGCAGTCCTGATTCTCCTTTGGAGGGACTATCCTTTGGGGAGACAGTCCTTCATATGAAATAGCATTTCAGATGTCCAGATAAGAGAAGTCACAAATGGACTTTCCTAAATCTTCTGTGGTCCTTCCTGTGTTGGCTGCTTATTGAGTACCTTCTCTGTGGTCCCCTTGGCTGCAGAATCCCAACCTCCAGCACCTAAGAAACCTGACAAGCACTATAAAGAGCCAGATACCTGCAAATTCTTACATGAGTGCCCTGCTTCTGATCCAGCAGTAATTTCTATGTCTACAGATCAGCCCTCTACGATGCTGCCCTCTTCTAAGCTCCTTCCCTCTGATAACGCAGTAGAGATGTGGAGAGGATTGGGAAAAAGTATACACTTCTGCTACTTCAGCCTTTACGGCTAAAAATTACCAGACACACACGACGAGATATATTTTAACTCTTCTTTCCTAGATTGGGAAGCCTGTATCTCATATGCCTGACTCACAGAGGAGGCTGTCGGCTCTGTCCTTGTTGGGTTCCACTTCTCCCGCTGTCTGCCACAATACATAAAATGCAGCGATGATGTGGCTGATGCTTTAAGACCTTGCAGGATTAGCATAAGGTCATGAAAGCCAGTATTCTTAAAGTGACATACCCCAATTCTAACAAAATATAGGCAAATATGTATAAAACATTCTTTTCATCATAAAAATACGTGTGGAATGCTTGAAAATGTGGGAAGCTGGTTGGTTGTTGAATCCTTGGGAGGGTATACCCATAGGCTACTGCAGCAGTGAGAATGATGAACACAACCTAATTACTGCTTCACAGTTTCAATTTAAACTAATCAGGTTACATGTCTATATTTCTGTTTAGTTTAGATTTTAAATGTAAGCTGTTTCCTACTTCCATAGTCAGTTAAGTCTAGGAAGCTAAAATCCATTTAAGGTAATAAAGCATTAGGGACTCTCCCCCCCCCCCCACACACACACACACTGACAATATGTAGGTTAAAGCTCAGGATTACCAGTTGGTAGACCTGGGTTCAAAACCTGGCTGGGGGGACAACTGGGCAGCAGCAGTATCTGTGTCAAAGAAAAGCCTGGCAATCTACTTTCATAATATGCCACGAGAACCCTGTGACAATATGAGGTATTGCCAGCTATTCCAGGAGAAGTAGGACAGTGGGTGTGTAACATATACCAGCATAACTAGCTGGATATTTGTAAAGAATTTTATGTCATTTGTGTATCAAACTGATTTGTACAAATGCTTGTGTTGAAGAATGTATTTGTAAAGTTGCTTGTGTTAAAAAAATGTACCAAAAGTCTGTCCTGCTGGACAGAGAAAAATACACTTGTATGTCAAACTGCATTATAACTATTGAAATTAATGTTGTAACAGAGACTACTGGAAGAGAAGAGGTTAATCTCAGTCCAGCTAACTGAAAATCAGTAAGAAATTCAATTACTTAATTTAGGCCATACATATTGTATCTTACAGTCTTGAATGCAGCTAGAGAGGAAATGTCTGTGCCAGAGAATGATTTATTAGCTCCTGTAATAACAGTGGAAGTGTTTTATTGTCTTGTATCTTCCAGAATCTGAAACAGATCTTAGGAAAGTTCTATGTATGTGTTATTGACACATATGTGACAGATTCTGGGTCAGTTTCTGGGAATTGGGGTAGTAATGGAACCAGAAGTGAGATGACCAGATGTATGTGATGTCATCCTGTAATCCATCACTGAAATGAAATGCAGAGTACATTTACTGGATACCTGTAACTGCTTTTTAGAACTTCTGATCAAATCATTGGGACACACGTGTTACCTGAACACCCTCCCATGCCCACTAACACTATGATGCAATTTCAACGTATACTGCATTTACTAGGGCAATGCTAACTCTGAACTATTCAGCATTTCCCACTGTGGCTACTAGTATTCAACAAATAGACTGCCTAAATCACTATTGTTACCCTGTAGGTTGTGCCTCTACTAAACTACTAATTCCTCTACTATTATCTAGGATGTTTCTCCTCCCTCTTTTTTCCCACTGTTGAAAGCTAACATACAGCTATATAGACCCTAAAGGAAGTGAATGTAGCCCAGGAATGTTATTAGTGTGTTGCAAGTGAGAATTAATGTTGTGCTCACTTACCTGAAATGTACCATACCTCATAATAGTATAGTATATATTTACCTCCCACATTCTCCATGCACATGCACCCACAGCTTCTCCCAAGCCAATACTTTGCCCATATACATTTTTTACTGTTGCCTACCCATAACAAGACTTTGTTACATCTCTTTTTGTCTCCTTTGTCATACAGCTCTACTTCACTCGTGGTTGCCCCCCCCCCCCCCCCCAAAGTGAACAATTTCTGAACATTATCCTGCAAACAACTGAAGGCAAAAGGAATCACTACTTGGACTTTTACTCTCTGGAATATTCTTATGTAGGTGTATTCCCTGTTAACTAATTATTGCATCTAGTTGTTAGTGCTTTAACTTAATTTTATTATATTGGCATAGCGTGCACACTTGCAAGGTCTTTTCCCCTCCTTCCATTCCCTGCTATTTCAATTTACTGCCACTAGGTGGCAGCCGAACACCATCAAACAGCTGAATCTTAGCCCAGATAAGCAACTCGTCCTGCAAGCAGAACAGTACTCTACAGATATTTATAGATTCATAGGTTCATAGGTGTGTACTAGGGTAATATCCCTGGAGCCTTTACAAGCCTAGCCCATAGAAGTGCTCTGGCATTGTGCCATCTGACATTAGTTCCCAGTGCCTCTATCAAGTGAAGCCACTGGAGTGATCCCCAGGGTGAACTTTCTATTTTCCATCCACTCATCAAGATTTCTCTTGAACTGTTTAAAATATTTAAAAATATTATGTAAATGTTATTTTAATTGAAAAAAAAATATTTCTCTTGAAGAGGGTCAGTGAGGTGTTCTGCTTGACATGTATTGGAAGTCTATTCCAGAGCATGGGCAGTCTCTGTGTTATGAACCTGTCCTTCAAGGATGTTCTGTTGATTGTAGTAATGAGGTTGAGGTCCCTGGAGCACATGGTGTGAAGGGATTGTGATTTTTTTTAGATGTGAACGTAAAAAAGGAGTAAGCCCAAAACAAGGCACTGTAACCAACCAACGGACTACAGAAGGAATTCCAACCAGTCGTAATTATAAAGACAGTTTGATTTTGAATAATTAAAGACAACTTTTATTCAAAATCAAACTGTCTTTATGTGGGAGGGTGGCCTAATGGTTAAGGTGTTTGTCTTACAAACACAAGGTGCAGGGTTTGAGTCTCACAAGGGATAATTGGCTAGGCTTAAAATGGTTCGCAATGACAGTTAGCCTAGTATTAACCTATTAACCTATTGTATGTAGCGGGAGGGTGGCCTAATGGTGAAGGTGTTTGCCTTGCAAGCACAAGGTGAAGGGTTTGAGTCTCACAAGGGCTAATTGGCTAGGCTTAAAATGGCTCGCAAGGGCAGTTAGCTTAGTACAATCTATGAACCTATGAACAACTGGTTGGAATTCCTTCTATAGTCCGTTGGTTGGTTACATTTCTTTAGATGTAGCATTTCTAACAGAGCTGGGTCAGATTAGTTGTTAGTGCTTTTACTTACTTTTATTACATTCTCCAATATTTCTGTCTACTGTAAAGTCACCCAAGTCCCTTCACAGCAGTTATTTTCCTTTCATAGTGAATAAACAGTGCAAACATGGTAAATGGCGTAATCTCTGTGATCAAGGCAGAATGCTGCTTACCTTCATTACTTAGTTAGACTCGTGACACTTTTTTCTTCAGCTCTTACCACCTAGGTAGGGCTCTGCCCGCTCCACTCACCTACCTTCATTTCCACCCACACCCTAGCTCATTTCCTTTATACCTAACCTTACCACACCCACAACCATCTCCCATCCCTCAGCCAGTCACGCAAACAACCAGCCCCACCCCCTCCCCCTCCTTTGCTCTCATATTACACACTCAACATATAGTACCTCCCCACTCATAAAGGTGCTACAATCCATCATACCAATATACTATCAGGACCCCTACACATTCCACAGGGTTATCTCTATATACTCCTACCACTTCTAACAAACCAAGCATGTACTCTCAACAAATAATTCTAATGCTAGCACTCACCATCACAGCCCGTCTAACCTCACCCTACTTCAACAACATTACAATCCCCAACATAAGTCATCCCACCTCAATCTCACCTCCAACATTCACTAACTTCCCCTTATGTGTCTCACCCTCACTCTTTAACCACACCACCTATGACCTATACCCCTACAGACTCATCCATTATCAAAGCAAATCTAGCATATCCATTCAATGTAACTTAGCCTTCTCCAAATACTTACAAACCATAATAAACATTGCCTCTCACCTGCTATGCAGTGGTAATATCAACTCCAACCTAGGTCCAAGTCCAACAAATCACCAAAATCAGCCTAGGACCAATACAAGCCTACTTAAGAAAACATTCGATATTCTAATAATAAATAATAACATAAGAAGCATCCTTAACAAAACCACTGAGCTCCATGCAACCATAGCATTATACTTACCTGACATCATCATCCTCACAGAAACATGGCTCAAACCACACATTAAAAACAAATAAATACTTCCCCCAGTTATAGCATACTACGAAAAGACCATACAGCTAAAAGAGGAGGCGGAGCCACTCTCCTATATCAGAACAACATCAATGTTGAACTATTTAACACAGAAACCCCTGCATTTAATAATGCAGAGATCCTACTAGCTAAAGTAAGACTAAATACACAAAAACAGCTAAATATCCTAGGATCATCTCCAGGAGATAACATCAAAACCCTAGAATCTCTTCTCCACTGGGCATCAGAAACTCTCCCCCATGAAACCATTTTACTAGGCAACTTCAATATTGATTGGACCTCACTTAACTTACCCCACCCCTCAAATCATACTAACCTTTACGGTTTCTCACAGCTTACAACCCCCTACTAGGTTAGATAAAACCTCAAAAAAAAACAATCAATACTAGACTGGATTCTTACCAATCATCCGTCTTCCACTCATAATTTCGGTACACTACCCCACATTCTAAGTGACCACTTCCCAACCTTCTTCATCAGAGACCAAACTAAACTCACTAGAACTAACTCTCTTAAACACATCATATACACTAAAAACTTCAGGGCTGACGACCTTAATACAGCCCTTAAAAACTTCCTTTAGATGAAGCAGTTGAGTATTTCAACACTATCTTCTTAGGCATTCTCAACCAACTTGCCCCACCAAGACAGATCCGCACTAAAACCATCTATGCCCCATGGCTTACCAAGAGCACTAGCCAACTTATGAAACCTTCTGAAACATTCTTAAAACCGAGAAACACTGTAAAAAAAATCAGACTAGACAAAAACACTATAGTGAAATTCAAACTAAGCACAATACCAACCCACAAAAGTTCTGGGCAGCTATAAACAGTATTCTCCAACCAGGTAAATCACCAACTCCTCATCCAAACATAAACACCAGCTCTAAAAACACACACACCCAATTCAATTAGTTCTTTATCAACTCTATACTAAAGCTGTCAACAGAACCACCCTCTTCAATCCCCACTATACTATATAACCTATGAGATAACACCAACTGCTTTTCCCTTCAGCCTTTACCAACTTACACCATCTATAGACACCTAACCAAACTTAAACCCACCACCCTAGCAGTAGACAAACTACCTGCCAAATTCCTACAAATAGCTGCCAAAGCCATTTCCTACCCTATCTCTATAATCATTCACAGATCTCAGAACAAAAGGTGCCGGGTCTCTTGAAAATCTCCTACATTATACCAGTACACAAAAGGGGCACCTCCACTCACCTAACAAACTACCGCCCTATAGCTATAGTCTCCCCCCACTGGCTAAAATACTGAAAAAATGTATCCACACCAGATCCTAACACATCTCCTCTCCAATCTTCTTGCCAAAACTCAACACAGATTCTGCCCCAACCATAGGACTACCACTGCACTCATCCATTTTAATAACCTAGTAACAACGGCCAACTAGTGTCTGCAGTTTTCCTTGACTTATCAAAGGCGTTTGATACAGTCTCCCATACAAAACTTCTAACATCACTCTCATAATTAAAACTAACTACCCCCCTCTATTATGGTTTCAAGACTAAATCTCCCAATGCCAACAAGCTGTTCAGTGGAAAAACTCTCTTTCCCCCTACTTCCTTTAAAACTAGGAGTACCCCAAGGATCAATCCTAGAACCCCTACGTTTCACTATATTTACAGATAATCTTTACAAGGCCACCCCTCTAGCAAACCTGGTTCAATACATTGACGACTCCACCTTAATCTGCTATGCCTCCACCCTCCAACAACTTCACATCAAGACCCAAGAAGCCTTTGTATCCATCGAAACCCGGCTAACAAACTCCCAGCTAATACTAAATCCTAAAAAGACACAACTTATGCTCTTCCATCCGTCCAAAGGAGCAGTACCTACTCCCCCGTTCTCTATTTCTGCATCAGATAATACCCCTATCGCCCCATCACACAAACCAAATTACTAAGGGTCATTATTGGCAATAATATGAAATTTGACAAAAGCATAGCTCATACAATAACCAAAGTCAACAAAAAACTAGGTACACTTTACAGATGTAAAAACTTCTTAACCAGCAACAGTAAAGTTACCCTAGTTCTTACCCATCTTCTCTCTACCTTACTGAATGCTTCCCCTGTCCTAATTAATCCAAACAAGAGCAATTTAAACAAGCTATCAGCATGCTACAACAAAATAGTAAAATTCGCCACAAACTCCTCCTACCGCACACACCATTGTCAAGTCCTAACACAGCTTTCCTGGCTGCAACTCCCAAACACCTTAGCGCTACTTCAACGTCTTCTAGCTCACCAAGTATTGTACCAACCTGACAAAATTCCAGCCTTACAAGACCTTATCATCCTCTACTCCAATAACCGAGAGCTTAGAGTCACTAACACGGCACTAATCACAATCTCCAAAAGCTATTACAGCTCTGGTGACTCCCTGTATTCTAGCAACATTGCTAAGACTTGGAACTTCCTACCACTACAAATCAGGGTACAACCTAACAAAACCATCTTCAAAAAACAGCTTATTTCCCACATAAACAACTCCTGGACATGCAACTGCCAAGCACCTGTCTGACACATTCTAACACCTTTCCCCTACCCACTATCCAACCTCATCTTTAAAACTCCCACAGATGCACTATATCTTATCACACTTACTTACCAACTCAGTGCTGTCTACTCCCCACTGTCCCATCTATACCTACTAACTCTCCCCTAGACTAAGTTGAAAAGCTTTCCTTTAAAATGTCAATGAACCTCATATGAGCTTGTCTATATTCTCCTCCTTTGACAAACTGGCTAGTATTTTTAGTTTTTCCTTTCTTCTCTTACCTTTATTACATCTTCAATATTATCTCTAATTAACATACTGTATGAACAACAATCATATTTTACTACCTGCGATACTTCTAATTGTATGTTTAAATCACTATGCTTATGTAAATATATGTTATCTATTATATTTTGTAACTGTATGTTTAAACCACAATGCTCATGTAAATATCCTATGTATAGTATGTTAGTAATTGTTCTGGGGCTTTTCTCCCCAGGCCTCTGCTGAAAATGGACAGCTCTGTCCAGTCAGACCTCCCCGGTAAACAAATGTTAAAATAATATAAAATAGACAATACTAGATGAGAATGAGGTCTCAGAGCACTCTGTTTTTGAAACTTGATATAGAAGGATCCCTCACCTACTTCATCTTGCCTTGCTCTAGTAAGTGACCACAGAACAGTAATCTTTAGTTCAGTCAGGAAAATATAGCGAGATTAGTAAGTACTATTTGTCTGTATCTGTGTGAATCTATTCATCTGTGTTATCCTGTGAGTGAAACTCTGGTGTTTATTGTAAACAGACATTCCATATTCAATTTTCATTTATTATTAAATATATTTATACTTTTCACTGCGGCTGGTCCTTTGGGAATATTTTAAACTTTGACAGTACTTGTATCTATTTGGTGACTCTGTGACCACTCCTGAAAACCTTACTGCATTGGTCAAACACTACCATTTATATTAATATTAATTTCACTCAGTATAATTGGGTACCCCTGTAAGAGCTTTAGAGTAGCTGGCTTTGGAGTGTCTAGTGGCAGTAACTACCTTATAGTCTGGACAGAATGGGGCATAGCTAGTAAATCTGTGCCAGCCTTTCTCAGGTATGTGTGTGTGTGCGGGCGTGTGTGTGTATGTGTGTGTGTGTGTGTGTGTGTGTGTGTGTGTGTGTGTGTGTGTGTGTGTGTGTCAGCTACTTGAAGCAGGGACAAAGAGCACTGGTTTCACAGAGAGAGTGGTGCAGGACTTGGCATGGACACTCAGCTGAGGACTCAACTCTATCATTGTGCTAATGGGGAGTGTTATTGGGGATCTGGAGAAAGAGAGAGGGAAACAGCCTCCAGACTGAGTATGATCCCTGCGCTGCATTTGGAAATACTTTGTGTATCTATTTTTGTTTCAAATGAACGTCCCTCTCCAGTGTCAGTGGTGACGATTGAGGCTCCTTGATTACTGGATAAGACAGGGGACCTCACAAATCCTATGGGGCCTACCCATAGAGTCACCACGAGTCAATTTCTACTTGAGGGCGCCTAAATTACTTACTAGCTTTAGGCAGAAAATAACATGAAAATGTGTGCAAGGAGATTGCAGTTACCAAGGCATGCTGTGTCTCTACTCAGGGAAAAAAAAAATAAGACAAGTGCAGTGTTTTTAGCATTCTTCTACATTCTACACATTTTATATGCTGTACGATTTAGCAGAAGCAACAGCCACAAGTTTCAGATGGCTTTTTCACATTTTTACTGCACCTTTACTAACAGAAGACTGAGTTCCACACAATCTTCTACATTCTCTCCTCACGTTTTTAGGTTCAAGAAAATTTTCTTAAGAAAGAGCCAAGAAACAAAGATCTGGATTTCCAAGATGGTTGCACATTGACTAACAGCTTAACTCTATCTATCCCAGTTGGAAAACAGAAACTCAACAGAGAAGGCTGGTATACTTTTGTGTTTATGGGTAAATTTCAGTAAGTGGCTAGTAAGTGTACTGCCTGGATGCTAGGAAAAAAAAAGAAATGCAGAGCACCTGGAAAAAAAACAGCTACAAAACGTGAGGAAGAAAAGTACAGTTGTGTACACTTACCATAAATGTAGATGTTCGAGTGTATTCACTGTTACAGTCATTACAATTGGTTTATCCTGCTGGCAGGCTACCCGCAGTCGGCCTGAATTCCAAAGTCTAGGTCCAGCATCGGTTGCTGTCGCCTCCTCCCCGACGTCAATGCGCCAGGGGTATAAAAGATGCAGCCAACACCATTTTCTTCAGTTTTTCTTGCCCCAGATGTCAGGTGCCCCCAAAAGGGTAGGCTAAAAATATGTCAATAAAGCATGCATGCACCAAAGTAAATTTTTGCCTTCATCTACAAGCAAATACACCACATAGGTTGTATAGAATAGAGAAGTACAGATAAATTCCAGCAAAGATAAGGGGGATGGTGGGTGGGTAACCTGGACTGCAACAGTGAATACACTCGAACATCTACATTTATGGTAAGTGTACACAACTGTACTATGTTCATCGTGTTTCACTGTTGCAGTCATTACAATTGGGTTGAATCCCAAAGCTAAGGTTGGGAGGCTGGAGCTAAATAGGATTAGGAGCGGCTATGAGGCCCTGCAGAACTGCAGTGGCAAAGCCTGCCCTGGATTTAGAGTAGAGTGGTAAGTGATAGTGCTTTGTAAAGGTGTGCACTGAACTCCAGGTTGCAGCCTCTAAAATGTCTTTGGCTGATACTCCTCTGAGGAAGGCTGCTGATGTGGCTGCTGCTCTGGTTGAATGTGGCCTAATGCCCTTAGGCACTGGTTTGCCATGTTGTGAATAGCAGAAACGAATGCAGTGGCCTATCCACTTAGAAATAGTCTGCTTTGAGATGGCCTTTCCTTGTGTTCCTGCAGCATATGCCACTAGTAATTGCTGAGTCTTTCTGAAAGCTTTGGTTCTGTTCAAGTAGAAGCGTAGCTGTCTGTGTATGTCCAAAGAATGCAGAAGTCTCTCACCCTTGTTCTGTGGGTTTGGATAAAAGGTAGGCAAATGAATAGTTTGGTTAAGGGCCACACTGGACACTACCTTAGGCATAAATGTCGGGTTTGTCCTCAGAGAAACCCTATCTGGATGAAAAATGATAAAAGGTTCCACAGCCATGAGTGCCTGTAGCTCTGAGACTCATCTTGCAGAGGTTATTGCTAGGAGCAGAGCTGTTTTCCTAGATAAAAATTTAATATCAGCTGTAGCGGCTGGCTCAAAAGGAGGCAGGGTGAGTCTTTCCAAGACGTAATTGAGGTCCCATGCAGGTATTGGTGATCTCCTTGGAGGCCTTAAGTTTTTGGCTCCTCTGAGGTACTGCCTTAACAAAGGATGAGAAAAAATAGGTGGCTCTGTATTGTAATGAGCTGAAATGGCAGAGGCATGAATTTTAATTGATAAAAAGGATAGGCCTTTGTCCATCATCTCAGTTCAGTATTGCAAAATCTGAGGAATATTTGGTACAGTCGTGTCAATCCCTTGTGCCTGGTTCCAAGTACAAAATCTCTTCCATTTTCCAGCATAAGATTTTCTGGTACTAGGCCTCCAAAATGACATCCATCACCGCTTTAGTGAGAGGCGTGTTTTGAATGACTACATTATCCGCCATGCTGCCAGATTTAAGGTCTTGAGCTGGCTGTGCAGGATCTGATTGTTTTATTGGGACAGTAAGTGAGGTATTTCAGGTAATGTCCAGGCTGGGCATTGAGACAAGTTCCTTAGGATTGGGTACCAGTGCTGGTGGGGCCAGTCTGAGGCAATCAGTATCATTTTTGGCTTCTCTTGTCTGACCTTTAGGAGTACCTTGGGGAGGAGAGGCAGTGGAGGAAAGGCATATACTGTTAAGTTTTTCCAGCTGGAAGATAGAGCATCCACTTTCCATGCTTGCTTGTGATAAGTCCTTGTGCAGAATCTCTGTAGTTGGCAGTTGTGAGGGGAGGCAAACAGATCTATATCCGGGCATCCCCAGTTCCTTGTTATCATGCTGAAGACTTGTGGATCCAATTTCCACTCGTGGGGTTCCATGATGTTTCTGCTTAGTTCGTCTGCCAGAGTATTTATCTTTCCTGGCAGGAATTGTGCCTGCAGATGTACTTGGTAAGTCAATGCTGTGTCCCACAAAGTCATGGCTAGTCTGCAAAGGGGGTAGGAATGAGTGCCTCCCTGCTTGTTTATATACCACATGACTGTAGTATTGTCTGCCTTTATCAGTAATTGCTCCGGATGAAGTAGATCCTTGAAGGCTGCCCCGGCATAATCTGATGCATCCGTTGTTAATGTCTGCCTGGCTGCGGGTAAAGTGAATGGCTGCCCCTTGTTGAGGTGACAGGCCTTTGCCCACCATCGAAACTCCTGTTGCAGGCAGGGAATAAGGGTAATTATTGTTTCCAGGCTGTGGCAATGTTGAGTCCAAACACTTTTTAGATACCATTGAAGTTTCCTCATATGCAGTCTTGCATATGGAATTAGCAGAATGCAGGATGCCACGAAGCCCAAAGCCTGCAGAATTTTTCTTGCAGATAACTGGGCCTTTGTTGCCAACAGTTTGAAATAAGTAGTCAGTTGCCTTTGTTTGTCTGGCATGAGATATACCATCTGGGCAGTTGTATTTAAGCTTGCACCCAGGAATATTATCTCTTGAGAGGGTACTAGTTTTGATTTCTTTTAATTTACTGTGTACCCTAGGCATGTTAGTAATCTTTTTACAAGCGCCAGATGCTGTAGTAGAATGTTCTTGTTCTCTGCTTGAATGAGGCAGTCATCCAAGTAAGGATATATTTGTATTCCTCTTTGTCTGCAGAATGCAATTACTGGAGCCAGGCATTTTGTGAAGACCTTGGGCGCAGTAGATAAGCCAAAGGGCAGTGCAGAGAATTGGTAGTGCATTGAGCCAGCTATGCATCTGAGGTATCTTCTGCATGATTGTCTGATTGGGACATGCAGGTATGCCTCTTTTAGGTCTAAAGTCACAAGCCAAGCCTTCTTGCCCAGCATGGGCAGAAGCTGCTGCAGAGTCAACATTTTGAATTTTGGTATGTCCAGATATGTGTTTAGAATAGATAGGTCCAGTATTGGTCTCCAGGCTTTGTCCTTTCTGGGCACCAAGAACAGTCTTGAGTAAAATCCTTGTCCCTGCTCTTGCTCTGGTACTTGCTGAATGGCCCTCATGTCCATGAGGGATGATACTTGCTTTTGTGCCTCTGCCCACTGATGTTTTGGCAAGTCTGGCAAACCGTTTGCCCTTGGCAGGGTGTGAAAGCGAAACTTGTAGCCTTGTGACACTATATCCAAGACCCATTTGTCCTAGGTTATTATGTGCCAATTTTGACAAAAAAGTGCTAGTTTTCCCCCCTAAAGGTGCTGCCAGAAGATAAGTGCTTGGCCCAGGCAGGGGGAAGTCATTGGGACTGTTTCCTGTATGGCTGTAAATTGTCTTCTCCACTTTTGGAGGTAGAAGTACCCCATTGTTTAGACCTGTACGAGCCTTGGGGCTGGGATCTGCCTCTAGGGCATCTGTATCTGCCCCTTTGTGGCCTGTCTGACACTGGAGGCCAGTGTCTGCTAAATCTTGGAGGCTGTACCTGTAAGAAATCCTTGACTGTTTGCATAGATTTAGCTTTGTCCTCCATTTTCTTCAACACCTCTTCTGCTTTAACACCAAACAAGATATCATGCTGTAATGCAGCATCTAATAATTTTGCTTTAACATGATCGGGCAGATTCTGTTCTTTTAACCAAGCATGCCTCCTAATGACAGAACCCGTAACAGTGGCCCTGCAGGAGGCCTCTAGAGAATCAAAACCACATTGCAAAGTATGCTTTCCCACTTGTTCAGCTGCATGCAATAAATCCTGCATTTCTTTGTTTTCTGCACATTCAGAATTTATCAACAATTTCTGTTTAAGCAGTGACATAATATATTGCTGATATTTAAGCATATGAAACTGACAATTTAAAGTCCTTATAGCCAAGGTAGCAGAAGTGTAAATCTTTTTTCCCCATCTGTCCAGTGCCCTAGAATCCCTGTCAGAGGGGGTAGGATTTTTTTGCAGTGGAAGCCTTGACCCCTTTGGGACCCTGAGAGATAGTTTCTGGGTCAGCAGCAGGGTTTTTAAAAAGAAATTTATGTGAATCAGGAACCCTGTAGTATCTGTCCAGCTTAACAGGAGCTGGAGGTAAGGAGTCACACTGGACTCTAAAAATACATCATCTACAATGTCTAACAGGTGAAATAGCAAGGGGCCTGTGCTGAGGTAGTAAAAGGAAGTCTCTGAGCCTTTCTTAGATTCTGAATAATCTTGGCTCTCCCAGTGGAAATGCTCCCTCATGGTATGCAGAGTTTCCCCAAAAGAATAATCCTCAGGAGGAGAGGCTGAAGGGATAGATTCTTCAGCATCAGAATCCTCATAGGGAGGAAGAGAGTATTCCTGATCAGAGGAGGAATCAGATGAAATGGAAACCTGATCTGAAGATTCATATTCTGTCTCTTGCCTAGGTCTCTTATCAGGAGGGGGATGGGAACCCCTGATCAAAGTAATTAGGTCTTTGGTCATTTTGAGCATCTGTTTTTTAGGCATGGAGGCCTGTCCATGGGGCTGTTGTACTTGTTTCTTTGTCTTTAAAGGTGCTTTAGTCTTTGCCTTTGAAGCTGAAGTCATTTTAACATATAATTGTGTAGGCCTGAAAACACCCTCAGAAGCCGATGCCTGCTCAGCTGCTCCGGACCCATCTGAGGGAATAGTTTCCGAGGTTCCAATACCTTGAGTTTCCAGCGGCCTAGTCGGCTCCATGTGGGAGTCGGTAGCGGCCTGCAGCTCTAAAGTAGCGGGTGTCAGGGGCTGCGAAAGCACCTCACTGAGAACCGGCGAACTGGCGACTGGCTTAGAAGAAGCCACGTCATCAGTTTTGGACCTCGGATGCCTGTCCCTTTCTTTTTCTTTGCGTTTCTTGTGAATTCCGGTAGTCGGATGGCTATCCGACGACATCGTGTACTTAAAACTTCTGCCAAAATAGTGAAATGCAAAATCGTTCCGATGCTTTATAGTGCGTTGGTTAAATCTACCACAAAACTGACAATTAGCAACGTCGTGGTCAGAGCCTAGGCAAGGAATACAGTAAGAATGAAAGTCCTTATGAGGTATTTGCTTCCCACAAGAAATACAATTATTAACTTTTTCTGACATCGGTCTGGAGCAAGAAAAAAGTTTCCCCAACGGGGTACTTAGCTTTTAATGAAGAATTCGGATCTGAAATTCAAACACGAAAATCTCAGGAGTCAGCTGACCGGCACTTGTGAACTGCTTTTGCTTCAGGCACCGCGTGGCAAGAAAGACTGCAGAAAATGACATCTGCTGCATCTTTTATACCCCTGGCACACTGATGTCAGGGAGGAGGCGACAGCAACTGACGCCAGACCTAAACTCTGGAATTCAGGCCGACTGCGGGTAGCCTGCCAGCAGGATAACCCAACTGTAATGACTGCAACAGTGAAACACGATGAACATCACTGAATGGGCAAAGTCCTGCAGAAAAAGCAATGCAACCTCCAGACATGACTTCCAGTAACCTACAGGAAGATGCAAGACAACTGCAGACAGACCTGATTAAAATTTGAAAAAAAACACTGATGGAGTATATCAACACAAACAACAAAAGGCTGGAAAAAAATGGAAGAAGCTTTAGACAGATATTCCGATGAGATTATAAAGCTGCACAAAGCAGAGGTCAAAATGAAGAAAAGGGTGGCTGAATATGAGACTACTCCGGAACAGATGTTTAAAAAAATTAAAAGAATTAGAGGACAGAGTACATAGAGAAAGCCTGACATTTTCAGCTATTCAAGAGAACCTCGAAGATGTAATGTCTTTAAATGTCAATGGTCTTGCAGATAAATATAAAAAAGAAAGAATAGTGAACTATATGATAAATATTTTTCTTCCGGCTTTTCCCGGTTAGGGGTTGCCACAGTGGATCACCTGTCCGCTCATGATTGGCAGTGGAGTTTTACGGTGTCGAGTTACCAGCCCGGCACCCAACCTTCCACAGAAGGCACGCACTCACACCTAGGGCCAATTTAGAGTGTCCAAACCACCTACAGCATGTCATAAATGTAGAGTGCAAAAAGCTATGTTACAGGAGACATGCTTGGAAAGAACTGAACATGTGAATTTGATAAAGAAAGGTTTCCAGGATGGTTATTCAGCAGAATACCTACACAAAGGAAAAGAGATGTATTTACATTAATTACAAGAAGAGCTCCAACAGTGATACAAGATGATAAAAAAAGATAATGGTAGATTTGTAGTGTTAAGGGGTTTAAGGGGTTACGGACAAGGAGGAGTAATACACTGCCCCAAACTACTATAATGCAACTTAAGAAAATTCTAGGAGAAATAATCAGTTTTCAGCAAGGAATATTACTTACAGGTGGGAAATGAAATTTGATTTGCAGCAGTGAAGATGTGTGTGGCGGGCCCAGAAGGGAAAGTATAACAAAGGAGGGTAGATTGTTTTGAAGAAAGTTATGAAAATATTTGGTATGGAAGATGTGAATTCAGTAATACGAGTTCGGAGTGAATTTGCACATTATTAACCAGGAAATAAAAACTGGGATAGGCTAGATGGAATTTAACATGTGCATTTAAATGAAGGTCTTGATACCCACTCAATAACTGTTTCAGATCATGTGTCAATAATAACTAAAATGAAAACATAGGGTAATGAAATAAAAATATGACACTGGCGCTTTCCCACCAATCTGTTGAAAAAAGAGGAATTAAAGGGATGGGTAGTGGAGATTATTCAGGAGCTATTCAAGAGGATAGAAATTACTTCTGAAAACAGTTAGCATATATCTCAACTGTACAGATTTTCGCAGAATTTCCAGATTTTTGGCTATTACTGGCCTGATCCTCAAAAAATTTGGGGTTTTCTGGCAAATCGCTGGGTGATCTGAGGACTGAAGTCAGTAAATAATGACATACATTTGAGTTTCAGACTTCAAATCCTTCAGAAAATGTATGTTAAAACAAACTCTGTTACTCTAACAACTTTCTAAGTTTATGACAGTAATATTTAAAATATGTCCCTATTTTTGGGCCTTTGTCCCCCATTTTATTGGGCTTTGTCCAGATTTCTTGCACTATGAGGTTGAGGGGTATGTAGCTAGGGAGTGGGATAAAATTAAGGTGGAGTTTAAAAATAGGGTGGAAATAAAACAAAAAAGGAAGCTATGGTTAAAATTATCAAGAATTACTTAGAGGGACTGACAAATGCTAAAGTATTGCATAATAGGGGGAATCTCACAGAACAAGAAGAGGATCAACCCCAGAATGCTAAGCAGAAAATAAGGGATCACCTCGTTAATATGCACGAGCTTAGAAAGATTGCTGTTAAGCAAATGTTTTCAATAATAACACAAGAGCACAAAAACTTTTAGCACAAGAACTCAGACAACAGAAAATAGAAAGGGCCGTCACCAAGCTTAGGGAGCCTATAACAAGGAAGGTAACAAGAGATCCTGTACAGGTATTAGAAATATTTCGGAAATTCTATGAAAGTCTGTATAAAGTGGAGAAATATGGAAATCAAGAAAATATACAAATGAAAATATTTATGGAAGAATTAAATATGCCAAGGTTAGAGGCAGATGAAGCCCAATTACTAACAGGAGATGAGACAAAAATGGTGATGTATAACTAATCTACAGAAAGTCCCCAGGTATAGAGAGGATCTGCAGAAAGTCCCCAGGTATTGACAGTATCTGCAGAAAGTCCCACGTATAGAGAGCATCTGCAGAAAGTCCCCAGTATAGATAGTATCTGCAGAAAGTCCCAGGTATAGAGAGCATCTGCAGAAAGTCCCCAGGTATAGAGAGTATCTACAGAAAGTCCCCAGGTATAGAAAGAATTCCTATGGAAGTTTGGAAGCTAGCAGGGAAAAATTTATAAAGATCTGGAAGGTTTTGTTTAACAGTATTTGAAGAGGAAGAGAAGCACCACCACCCTGGAAGAAAGCGGTGGTAGCTATAATACCTAAATAGGGTAAAGACAGTACAGTTATGTAAAATCGGACAGTTGTGTAAAATTGGACAATAACGGTAGATGTCCTTGCCTTCACCACTGCAGTATTCATTACAAATGAGGATTCCCTGCCGTGAAGCCCACTGTCCCTCCAGTTTACCAAAGACTACTATTGCTTTAAGGTACACTGAACATCACCTACATGCTCCTTGCATGGCGTAGGGCATAAAGGTGAAGTTCAAGTGTACCATCCTCAGAACTGATTGCCCCAGTAGGAACAGCAGTCCCAGGAAAACCAGGAGAACCTGCACATCCAGGAAGGAAAAAAAAAAGGGTAGGGGGATGGAGGGAGGGAGTGAATCCTGCAGCAGTGAAGGGAAGGACATCTACCATTATGGTAAGATTTTTACACAACTGTACTATCCCTTACATTCACCGCTGCAGTATTCATTACAAATGGGAGAGTGCCAAAGCTCAAGAAGGAACTTGGGAGGAGAAAGCAGCAACACAGCCCTCTAAGAAGCCATAAAGAATAATAAACTGCTGAATGGACAAAGAACGCCACAGGAGCAGCACCAACGTGAAACCAAAAAGATATTTAATGTATAAACAGCAAACACGACAATGCAGCACAACCGCTGCTATCCATAGTAAATGAAAAAAACAACAGAACTGGTGTAGACACTGCATTGTCGTGTTTGCTGTTTATACATTAAATATCTTTTGGTTTCACGTTGGTGCTGCCTAATCTTTGTCCATCAGTTCTGTTGTTTTTATTCATTTACTATGGATAGCAGCGGTTGTGCTGCATTGTTGTGTTTGCTGTTTAGACATTAAATATCTTTTTGTTTCACGTTGGTGCTGCTCCTGTGGCATTCTTTGTCCATCAGCTCTGTTGTTTTATTCATTTAGTATGGATAGCAGCGGTTGTGCTGCATTGTCGTGTTTGCTGTTTAGACATTAAATATCTTGTTTCATGTTGGTGCTGCTCCTGTGGCATTCTTTGTCCATCAGTTCTGTTGTTTTATTCATTTACTATGGATAGCAGCGGTTGTGCTGCATTGTCGTGTTTGCTGTTTAGACATTAAATATTTTTTTGTTTCATGTTGGTGCTGCTCCTGTGGCGTTCTTTGTCCATCAGTTCTGTTGTTTTATTCATTTACTATGGATAGCAGCAGTTGTGCTGCATTGTCGTGTTTGCTGTTTATATATTAAATATCTTTTTGTTTCACGTTGGTGCTGCTCCTGTGGCGTTCTTTGTCCATCAGTCCTGTTGTTTTATTCATTTAGTATGGATAGCAGTGGTTTTGCTGCATTGTCGTGTTTGCTGTTTAGACATTAAATATCTTTTGGTTTCACGTTGGTGCTGCTCCTGTGGCGTTCTTTGTCCATCAGTTCTGTTGTTTTATTCATTTAGTATGGATAGCAGCGGTTGTGCTGCATTGTCGTGTTTGCTGTTTATACATTAAATATCTTTTTGTTTCACGTTGGTGCTGCTCCTGTGGCGTTCTTTGTCCATCAGTTCTGTTGTTTTATTCATTTAGTATGGATAGCAGCGGTTGTGCTGCATTGTCGTGTTTGCTGTTTAGACATTAAATATCTTTTGGTTTCACGTTGGTGCTGCTCCTGTGGCGTTCTTTGTCCATCAGTTCTGTTGTTCGATTCATTTACTATGGATAGCAGCGGTTGTGCTGCATTGTCGTGTTTGCTGTTTAGACATTAAATATCTTTTTGTTTCACGTTGGTGCTGCTCCTGTGGCATTCTTTGTCCATCAGTTCTGTTGTTTTATTCATTTAGTATGGATAGCAGCGGTTGTGCTGCATTGTCGTGTTTGCTGTTTAGACATTAAATATCTTTTTGTTTCACGTTGGTGCTGCTCCTGTGGCGTTCTTTGTCCATCAGTTCTGTCGTTTTATTCATTTAGTATGGATAGCAGCGGTTGTGCTGCATTGTCGTGTTTGCTGTTTAGACATTAAATATCTTTTGGTTTCACGTTGGTGCTGCTCCTGTGGCGTTCTTTGTCCATCAGTTCTGTTGTTTGATTCATTTACTATGGATAGCAGCGGTTGTGCTGCATTGTCGTGTTTGCTGTTTAGACATTAAATATCTTTTTGTTTCACGTTGGTGCTGCTCCTGTATCGTTCTTTGTCCATTAAGCCTTAAAGAATGGCAGCAGCAAAACCAGCTCTGGCTCTGCAGATGCCATCCAACTTGTAATGTTTGGTAAAAGTATGCACAGATGTCCAGGTAGCAGCTTCAAGAATAGAATTAATATCTAAGCCTTTGAAAAAAGCACCAGAAGAAGCCACAGCTTTAGTAGAATGACCCTTTAGAGAAAAAGGAAGGCTCTCGCCATGAAAAGCTTAACAAAAGGAAATCGCCTTTGAAATCCATGTAGAAATAGTTTGCTTGGAAACAGCCAAACCTAAAGAACTAGAATGAAAAGAAACGAACAACTGGTGTGATTTACTAATAGCTCTAGTTTTATCCAAATAAAATCTGAGCTGTCTACACACATCTAAGGTCTGCAGCACCTCCTCACTATCAGATTGTGGAGAGGGGAAAAATAGGCAAATTAATAGACTGATTAAGTGACAACTCATTAACCACCTTGGGCATTAAAGAAGGATTAGTATGCAAGGACACACTATCCTCATGAAATGTCAGAAAAGGTGGACAAGCCATAAGAGCTTGCAACTCATACCCCCGTCTGCCAGAAGTAAGAGCTAGCAAAATAAGTGTCTTCCAAGAACAATGTTGTAAGAAAGCTGAAACTGCAGGCTCAAAAGGAGCCTAAGTCACATTTTTCCGAATGAAATTAAGATCCCAGGGAGGAGGAGGAACAGGCTTTCTGGGACATATAATATTAAGGACGCCTTTAAGAAATTGCTTAGCCTCAAATCTAGAAGCTATCGGGGCAGTTAAAGGGAGACGAGCAGAAAGAGCTGATAAGAGGCCCTTAACAGAAGAATGGGCCAAACCAGCATTGAGCAACTCACACAAATAAAACAGAACCAAAGGAACATCCACAGAAAGTAGGTTCAGGTCGCAAGAAAGGCACCAAATAGAAAACCTCTTCCATTTAGACAAGTAGGATTTCCTACTAGTAGGTTTCCTGGCCTCCTGCAGGACCTGCAACATGTCCTCAGAATAAAGGTGTCCATGAGGGATTAAAACCCTATCACCCACAGTGTCAGTTGAAGTGTGGACAGGTGGGGATGGATGAGAAACCCCTTGTCTTGTGTGAGGAGATCCACCCTGTGAAGTAAATTGTGCTGATTGTCCTTGGCTAAATGCAGATGTAGAGGGAACCAGTGCTGTCATGGCCAAAAGGGAATTATCAACAAGATTTTGGGAGCATCTTGTTGAATCTTGAACAGGACTCTCAGAATGTGAGGAAGAAGAGGGAATGCAAAAATAAACATCCCCTTCCAAGAAAATGACAGGGTCTCCACCTTCCAGATCAGAGGACCTGGGACTCACGCACAAAACAGAGGAAGTTGTCTGTTCAGAGGGGAGGCAAAGAGATCTACTTGAGGAGTACCCCATTGGTAAACAATGTTAAGAAACACATCCCTGTGAAGCATCCATTCATGGGATTGAGTGAAGTACCTGCTCAGAGTAACTGCCACAATGTTCTGACCTGAAGGAATATAAACTGCCTGAAGAGTCACTTGATACTTGACAGACAGATCCCATACCAAAAGTGCCAACCAGCAAAGAAGGTAAGATCTTGTTCCCCCCTGTTGCTGATAAACCACATAACTGCTGTATTGTCTGTGAATGCCTTGAGAGGCCCCATAGAGAAGAGAGGATGATAGGCTTAAAGAGTCAGCATAAGAGCTCTCATCTATTTGATGCCGATGTGCTCCTTCTCCTAACGAGGCAACCGCACTCCCTGAACCATCAGGGATCCAAACGCTGCTCTCTATCCCACATCTGAAGAGTCTGTGAACAGATCCTGAGAGGGGAAGAGGAGGCTGAAAAGGGAGTCCTGGATTCAGAGACAACTGCTGAATCCACCACAGAAGTTCTTTCTTGAGACATGGGAGAAGTGGAACTGTAAAGTTTAGAGGATACGCATGCTGAAGCCACACCAACTTCAGAAACCACTGGAACTTCCTCATGTGGAGTTTGGCCAGAGGGAGTATCAAAATGGTGGAAGCCATGAACCCCAGAGCTCTCAGAAACTCCCTCGTTGTAATGGAGGCCAGGGGAAGAAGAGTCTGAAAGTAAGAAATGAGAGTTAAGGCCTTTGGAGGAGGCAAGGATGCCAGCATTGGCACCGTCTGAATCTTACAACCCAAAAAGACATGATCTTGAGAAGGAGTCAGGAAAACTTTTTGAAGTCTACTGTGAACCCCAGGCTCTGAAGAAGAGAAATGGTAAAACGAAGATTTTGCAAAAGGACCACTGGAGAGGAGGTCTGAATCAGCAGGTCATCCAAGTAAGGAAATATTTGGATCCCTTAAAGCCTGCAAAAAGGGATTACAGGAGCGAGGCATTTGGTGAATACCCTTGGGGCAGTAGAAAGACCAAAGGGCAAAGCACAGAACTAAAAATGCCAGGAAGCAACAGAGAAATGCAAAAATCTCCTGAAAATAGGATGGATCAGAATATGGACATAAGCATCCTTGAGATCTAGAGACACCAGAAAGGCCTGATGGAGCAACAGAGGAAAAAGGGCTTGAAGGGACAACATCCGAAAGGAAGGCACCTTCAGAAAGGTGTTTAGATGAGAGAGGTCTAGAACAGGTCTCTGACTACCTTCTTTTTTTTGCACTAGAAACATTCTTGAATAAAACCCTTCCCCCTCTGGACCACAGGCCTCTCCTGAGTAGTACCCTGGGACAAGAGATCTTGAATAACATCTGGGAAAAAAGGAAATTGTTCCAGGGGAGGCTAAGGAATACCCATAAAAGGAGAATGGGAAAGCCAGACTATGAAGTACCCCTGCCAAATGATTGACAGAACCCAAGAATCCTGGGTGATTTAGATTGAAAGAGAAAGGTGAAGATAAAGAGGAATGTCGCTGGGAACAGGTGGCTAGTCAGACAGCACCTGGTTTGCCAGGAAAGGAAGGCTTTAGAATCCATGCAGTCTGAGTCACCTTAACAGGAGGAGTCCATTTACCACCCCTTTTTACCTTTAGGAGGAGGAGGATGAGATTGCTTATGAGCAAAGTCTGGCTTAGAAGGGTAGTTTCATTGAAATTTAGGCACAGAAGAAACAAAGATACGTTTAAGCTCCTGTAAAGTGTTCCCCTTGTCCTGAAGAGATTTAAATAAACCAGAAGCCGCTTCCCCAAACAAAAGTTTATTATCCAGAGGAGCATCCATCAACTTAGCCTTATTACCATCAGGTAAAGACTGAAGCCTAGATCAAGAAGACCTCCTCAGAACAGAACCAAAAGCAGCAGCCCTAGAAGAGGCATCTGCTGCATCATAAAGTACAGTTTTGTACCTACCATAAACGTAGATGTTCGAAGATCCACATTGCTGCAGTCATAACCTGTGGGTAGTCCGCTGTCCTCGGTCGGCCCGAATACCAAAGTATTAGGCTGGCGTCGGTCATGGCGCTCAGATCTGACGTCAGTGCGCCATGGTATTAAAGCGCATGACCGACATCATATCCTCAGTCTTTTCTTGCCCCAGATGTCAGAAGGCCCTAAAAAGAAAGGCCACAGCCAAAAATAGAAAAACCTCCAAAACCCATGTACAAACAACATCTACCACCCAAACCATACAACCACTCCAAACTACAGAGGGGAAGGAGGGAGGGTAAATTGGACTGCAGCAATGTGGATCTTCGAACATCTACATTTATGGTAGGTACAAAACTGTACTATGTTCTTCATCTCACATTGCTGCAGTCATAACCTGTGGGTAGAATCCCAAAGCAAAGGTAAAGGGAGGTTGGCAAAATCATAAAGCATTGGGAGCTGCTAATATGCCCTGTAAGACTGCAGTGGCAAATCCAGCCCTAGATTTGGAATAAAGAGGGAGATGGTAATGTTTAGAAAAAGTGTGCACTGAACTCCAAGTAGCTGCTTCCAAAATATCTTTAGTAGCTACACCTTAAAAAGCAGTAGAAGTGGCAGTAGCCCTAGTGGAATGAGGTCTGATTCCAGCCGGAATCTCCTTACCATGATGAGAATAACAAAAAGCAATACAATGGCCAATCCACTTAGAAATAGTTTGTTTTGAAACAGGTTTCCCCTGAAAGCCCAAAGCAAAAGAAACAAATAATTGTTGAGACTGTCTGAACCTTTTAGTCCTGCTCAAATAATAACGCAACTGCCTGTGAATATCCAAAGTGTGCAAAATTTTCTCCCCTTTATTTTGGGGATCAGCATAAAAAGTAGGCAAATGAATAGATTGGTTCAAGGCCACATTTGAAACCACTTTAGGCATAAAAGTAGGGTTAGTACGCAGGGATACCCTATTCCTTATGAAAAATCAGGAAGGGTTCAACTGCCATTAGAGCCTGTAATTCAGATACCCTTCTAGCAGACGTAATGGCCAACAAAAAGCAGTCTTCCAAGACAAAAACTTTAACTCAGACGTAGCTGCAGGTTCAAAAGGAGGTAAAGTAAGTTTTTCCAACACAAAATTGAGATCCCAGGAAGGAGTACGAGCTCTCTGGGGGGTCTTATGTTCTTTGCCCCTCTAAGGAATTGCTTAAACAAAGGATGAGAGAATAATGGTGGGTCACAGTCATAGTGAGCAGAAATGGCTGCAGCATGAACTTTTACAGAGGAGAAAGACAAACCCTTGTCTAATAATTCCGTAAGATATTGAAGAGAAACACTCAAATCAGGCCTGGAAACATCAAAGCACTTTGCTTTGCTCCAAATAAAAAATCTCCTCCATTTATCAGCATAAACTTTCCTTGTACTAGGCCTCCTGGCCTCCAAAATAACATTCAAAACTTGCTGAGGAAGCTGCGACCCTCCAGGTTCTAGAACAGAATATGCCAGGCTGTTAGATGCAGGGACTGAATCCTGACATTGAGGAAATGATTGCCTGCCTGAGACAAAAGGTGTGGAATTGAAGGCAAAGGCCAAGGAGGCTCCCGTACTAAACTCCTCAGCAGAGGGTACCAGTGCTGCCGAGGCCAATCTGGAGCTATCAGAATCATGGAGGGCTTGTCTTGTCTGACCTTCAAGAGCACCTTGGGAAGGAGAGGCAGAGGAGGAAAGGCATAGACGTGAAGATTGCTCCAACTGAATGATAGAGCATCCACTTTCCAAGCTGTTGGATGAAACATCTTTGTGCAAAACTTTGGCAACTGGAAATTTAGTGGAGAAGCGAACAGATCTATGTCTGGAGTCCCCCATATCACTGTCAACTGTTGAAATACATGAGGATCCAACTTCCACTCGTGGGGATCCACCATCTGTCTGCTCAAAACATCTGCTAAGGAGTTCTGTGCTCCTGGCAGAAACCTTGCCTGAAGAGTGAGGTGCAAACTGAGAGCAGTCTCCCACAAAATCATAGCTTGCCTGCAAAGAGGGTACGAATGGGTTCCCCCTTGCTCGTTGATGTACCACATGACAGTTGTGTTGTCTGTTTGAATCAACACTTGTCCTGGGTGAAGTAGATCCTTGAAAGCCATCAATGCAAATTGGACTGCTAACATCTCTTTCAAGTTGATATGCAAATGTAGAAGTCTGGCAGGCCACGTGTCTTGAACCCATTTTCCATTGAGGTGAGCTCCCCAAGCCTTGTCCGAGGCATCTGTCGTTAAGATCTGACTTGCCTCTGGTCGGGTCACAGAGAGTCCCTTGTTTAGGTGACATTCCTGAGCCCACCACAAAAATTCCTTTTGAATGCAAGGTATTATCTGAATGACAGTGTCCAGATCGTGGCAGTGTTGCGTCCATACATTTTTGAGATACCATTGTAGCTTCCTCATATGCAGTTTGGCATTGGGAAGCACCAGAATACAAGATGCCATGAACCCCAAGGCTTGAAGGACTGTCCTTGCAGTCAGCCTGGACCGTAGAGACAATTGTTGGAAGTAAAGAGTAAGGTTCCTTTGCTTGTCCAGGGTCAAAAAAGCCATCTGGGAAGCTGTATTCAGTCTCACACCCAGAAAGCACATTTCCTGAGAGGGTACTAGACTGGACTTTGTTTCGTTCACAGAATACCCTAGGCACCTTAACACTGCCATAACATACTGTAGATGGTGAAGTAGCTTGTTTTTGTCTTGAGCAAGAATCAGGCAATCGTCCAAATAAGGATAAATCTGTATTCCTCTTAACCTTAGGAAGGCTATTACTGGAGCCAGAACCTTTGTAAACACCCTGAGCGCAGTAGATAAGCCAAAGGGCAATGCAGAGAACTGATAATGTAAAATCCCAGCCCGAAAACGCAGGAACCTCCTGCAACTGGGCCTGATAGGAACAAGAAGATAAGCCTCTTTGAGATCCAGAGTTACCATCCAGTGATCTTTGCCCAACAGAGGCAGAAGTTGTTGCAACGTCAACATTTTGAATTTTGGAATGTCCAGGTATGTGTTGAGGATAGATAAATCCAAAATTGGCCTCCAAGTGTTTCCCTTCTTTGGTACAAGAAACAGGCGAGAATAAAATCCTAGGCCCACTTCTGACAGAGGGACCTGCTGTATAGCCCCCATTTGAAGAAGTAAAGAAATCTGTTTGTGAGCCTCTACCCTTTGCTGAGGAGGAACGTCTGGCATGCCTTTGAAAGGAGGCAATGTGTGGAAATAAAACTTGTAGCCTCGGTCTATAATGTCCAACACCCATTTGTCCTGAGTGACTAAAAGCCAGTTTTGCTTGAAGAGTGCCAACTTTCCTCCCAAAGGAGCTGCCAGACAAGAAGGATCTGGCAGCTGAAGATGCAGGTCATTGGGCCTGTTTACGAAAGGACTGGCCCCTGCCCTCACCTGTAGATTGTGCAGGGGAACTCCACGTTCTAGGCCTGAAAGAACCCTGAGCTCTGCCCCTACCACGTCTAGACCTGCCCCTAGACTGTAAATCAGAAGAAGGGTAAGCCCAACCCTTAGTAGGCCAATTCCTGCTAAACTTAGGGGGCTGCACCTGCAAATAATCTTTAACAGTCTGCATAGACTTAGCCTTGTCTTCCATTTTCTTTAAGACAGACTCCCCAGGAGCACCAAACAAAACTTCAGGCTGCAAAGGAGCATCCAAAATTCTAGCTTTAACATGCTCCGATAAGTTCTGATCCTTAAGCCAGGTGTGCCTGCGAATAACTGATCCAGTGGCAGCCACCCTGGAAGAAGCCTGTAAAGCATCGAAACCACACTGCAAAGAATGCTTACCCACCTGATCAGAGGCATGAACCAAATCCTGTAATTCCTTACACTCTATGCCCTCTGCCAAAGCATCTACCTTAGATTTTAACTGAGTAAGGAGAAAATTCTGGTACTTCAACATATGAAACTGGCAATTCAAAGCCCTCATTGCTAGAGTGGAAGAGGTATACACTTTTTTTACCCCACCTATCCAAAGCTCTAGAATCTTTATCCATAAGAACTGGATTCTTTACAACAGAAGCCCTGACACCCTTAGGTCCCTGGCTAATAGTTTCTGGGTCAGCCCTTGGGCTCTTATACAGATATTTATGAGCCTCTGGCACTCTGTAATACCTATCTGGCTTAACAGGCGCAGGAGGCAAAGAGTCTGGATTAAGAGATGCCTCAGAGAAAACATCCTGAACAACATCCAAAACAGGCGGTATAGCCAAAGGCCGATGTTGTGGTAAAAACAAAAATTCCCTAAGCCTCTTTCGGGAATCTGAGAAATCCTGACCTTCCCATTTAAAATGCTCCCTCATAGAATGCAGGGTTTCTGAAAAAGAAAAATCCTCTGGAGGAGAAGCAGAAGGACTGGACTCCTCTGCGTCTGAATCAGAATAAGGAGGAAAATCCTGAATGTCTTCAGCCGAAGACTCAGAGTAATCTGAAGCCTGTTCCAAACTTTCCACCTCTGGCTCCACCCTAGGCCTCTTATCTGGAGGGGGCATAGAACCCCTGATTAAGGAAATCAAATCTTCTGCCATTTTAAGCATGTGCTTTTTAGGCACAGAACCTGCAGAACTAGGACTGACACCTGAGGAAGGCAAACCAGGCCTGACCTTGGAAGGTACCTTAGAGACAGAAGGAGAAGGCCTAACCACCTTAGGCAAAGAAGGGAGTACAGCAACCTGAGAGGCCCCCTCAGCCTGACCTGACTCCTGAGAGGCCACATCTTGCAAAATCAACGGTTCCCCCTGAGACTCAACTGAAACCTCGGCTGGATCTACAGATTCCACCGTAGTTTCTAAAGAACCGGCGTCCGGAACGGACGACTCATCCTGCTTGGACCTTAACAATTTTTCCTTGCGCTTCTTAGCGGTAGCGGCGTCGGAGGATCCGGCGGCATATTGTAATTACACGCTTACGAAGACAAGCCTAGCGCAACCTAACCTACGTTTAATGGTGCGCTTATTAAATCTAGCACAAAAGCGACACCCGACTACGTCGTGCTCAGGCCCCAAACAAGGAATACAGAGAGAGTGGTAGTCCCTATGCGGTATCTGTTTCCCACAAGAAATACAATTATTCACTTTTTCTGACATCCGAAATTAACTGAGGCAAGAAAAAACAAAAATATTCTAGCGGGTACTTAGCCCAACTTGGTTTCGGTCTGAAACTCAGAATACGAAAATTTCAGAACGCCGAACGGCACTTGCAAACGCTGCTTCTGCTTCGGACCATGCGGCAAAAAAGACTGAGGATATGACGTCGGTCATACGCTTTAATACCATGGCGCACTGACGTCAGATCTGAGCGCCATGACCAACGCCAGCCTAATACTTTGGTATTCGGGCCGACCGAGGACAGCGGACTACCCACAGGTTATGACTGCAGCAATGTGAGATGAAGAACATCCACATTTGATATAATGACAAACTAAGAGGAAGTCCAAAGCAAGAAAACAGCAGAAGATTTATTCTCAGAGTCTGGAAGATCAGAAAAAAGCTGACAAGTCTGAGAAAGAAGAGCTAAAACATACCTGGAGATAAGGGTCTGATAAATAACAGCCCTAAAAAATGGGTAGCTGAAGTATAAACCTTCTAACCCAGCTTATCCATGGTTCTACTGTCCATGTCAGAAAGCAGTAACTTGGACGAAGGAAGCAATTGAGATGGCTTATCAGAGGCTATCAGACACCACAGAGGGGTCAGCAGCAGGACATTTAAACAAAAAAGAACAATCCTCGGGCATCTTATAAAACCTATCAGACTTCTTGGGAGCAGGAGGCAGAGAATCCGGCGCTTTAGAGGCACTGTAAAAAACATCCAATAAAGCAGCCAAGATAGGAGGAATGGCCGCAGGTTTAGGAGATTCCATCTGCAGTAACTCATAGTACCTATTATGGATATCTTAAACCTGGGCACAATCTCACTTAAAAAATTCCATCATTCTAGAAATTGTGTCCCCAAAGGAAATTTCCTCAGAAGGATTATTGAGAGTATGAGAGTCCTCCTCCTTGGACCCATAGTCTAAAGGAGAAGGAATGTGGGCAGAATAAGCAGGGGAGTCCTCATCAGAATTTAACTCTTCCTCAGAAGAATTAAATTCTGGGTATTTTAGGGGAACAGGACCAGAGTGGAGCAGGAACCGAAACCCCATGAGGCGGCCTTAACGACAGCAGAGCATTAAGTAACCCCTGGGTAAGAGCCTGCCACTCACTTTGTGGATCCCTAGGAGCAGAAAAAACATGATTTCCGGTTTCTTTTTCAAGGGGACGTCCGTCTAGAAATCTGAGAAGGCCCTGACTCAGGATTGTCATTCTACAACTGCAGTAGGAACTTCTTCCCTAAAAAGAAACTGCAGAACCCCCTAGATGCCTTGGAAACAGTCAACCATGGTTCCCCTTGAATGCCCAAAATGGATGCCTACAAAGCCTCGTCGGACGTGCTGCCCACCAGATCCTCACCACCTTCCAATCCAGATGTGGCAGAGGAATCTGACAATGCAACTAGGCGAGTCTCCGAGTTTCTAACAACCTCGGCAGAAACTTCCAGCAGAGGCTGAACAGCGGAAGATTCCGGTCTTACTTTTATTCTCCTTCGTCCCCGATGGCTGACCCATGGAGCGGGAAGTTCCATCCATAGTAGCTTTAGCAAGATGCTGGTTCTCAAGATACAATGAAATGGAAGAAAGCCTGCTATGAAGAGTTTTAGGGACAAAGGCCTGACAAAATGAAGAAGACATATGGTTTTGGGCAGCTTCTAGCCAAAAAAGACACTTATCTTGGCAGTCCTTATGGGGGATCAGTCTCTCATACTGGCATTTACCCTTCCTGGATGACATAAACCCCCCAAACAGCACAAAACAATCAGAAAAAGAACAAAAAAACCCCATCTGGGTACTTATCTGCAATGGTGAGGGCTTTAGCAAATAGAAGTGATCACCAGAATGCCAATAAACAGAAAAATGGAAAAAGAATAGATGGCGGTAACAGAGCATAGTAAAAAAAACAGCGTTCGGACTGGCGGCAAAGAAGTTCTGAGGATGGTATGCCTGAACATCTCCTTTATGTCCTACGCTACTTAAGGAGTGTGTAGGTGATGTTCAGCGTACCTTAAAGCAATGGTAGACTTTGGTAAACTGGCTGGAAGGTGGGCTTCATAGTGGAAAATCCCCATCTGTAATGAATACTGCAGTGGTAAATGTAAGGACATCCATCAGATCCAGCTTCATATAGGCCCATTTCAATACTAAACTATGACTATAAAGTGTTCAAGTCTGTAATGGCTACAAAAATGGCAAAATTAATGTCAAAACTGATAGATATGGCTCAATGTGGTTTTGTGGCGGGGAGACAAACATTTGACAACATTAACAGAACACTAACGATCCAGAAGGAAAGCTGAATGTAAGAAAATACCATTGTTGTTGTTGGGTCTTGATGCAGAGAGAGCAATTGACAGAGTAAGTTGGAATTTTGTGAGCAGGGCAATGGAAGCATTTGCATTTCTTGACAAATTAAAAGATTGATTAGGAGGATATATGAAAGATCAGAAGTGAAAATTAAAGTGGGTGGGGTCCACTCTGATAATTTTTGCTTGAGCAGAGGAACCAGGCAGGGGTGTCACCTTTCCCTATTTGCTCGATTTGCAGATGACATTATTTTATAATAACCACAAGGTCCAATTGGTGTATCGAAACCAAATAAACCAAAAAAAAAATTAAATTAAGTTTCTGACTTCTTACAGTTTGTTTTAGGAGATAGAGGAAGTTGTCAATTTCTTGGATCAGAGCTAGCAGGATGATAAGTGAAGATCAACTGCTGGCAGACGAATTTGAATATATTATACACTTATTCAAAGTCAGGGGATACCAGGATGCTTTTCTGAGGGAGTTAGCAAAAGGCATATGGGATCAAAGAAAGACAAAATATCTCCCTATTTTGAAGAAGGGTTTAATGCCCAGTGTAAAAAAGATTTCCAACAAGGACGAACCCCTATGTTTTAGTATGGGTATGAATGTTGATAACATCGATATACGTAATATTAATAGAATGTAATTGGAAGGGTATCGAAGGAAATCACGATTTATCAAATGCAGTTGGAAACAAACCTAAGTTTGTTTATAGAAATGATCATAATTTTAAAAGGTTGTTCGAAAAAGGAAGGGATATAAACAACACCAGTTTGCCTATCAGTCACAAACCTAGGGGTATGTACAAATGTTATGATTGTGCTATGTGCAGGTACATTTTAGAGGGACCATACATTCAGCTACCACACATTCCCCACACTATAGGGAGCTCCAGGTGTTTTCTGTTGTAAAATTAGGGGAGTGGTTTATGCTGCAGTATGTGACAATTGTCAGGATTTTTATGTTGTGATGACCACCAGAAATTTAAATAAAAGGATGAGGGAACATATGTACAATATAAAAAAGAAAGATAAAAATCATGCACTTTACAAACATACCCCAGGATTCACTAATCCTCTGTGTAAGACTAGATTAGTCTTACACGGAAGAGCCAGTCTAAGAGTAAGATGGCAGCACGCCATGCATATTAATGAGGGCATGCTGCCTCAACTCTAAGGCTAACACAGAGCGTGCACGAGAGCAGGGGGCGTGTCGGACTGCAGAACAGTCCAAAAATCCACGCCCCTGCAAGTCTGACACTCGGGAAATGTCTACGTACATGAGCGAGTCCGCTCAAATGTGTACATACCCAACACTGCACTCCCCCACATTCTAAACCCCTGTACAATTATAAAATGTAAACATTTTTTTTTTATTATTTCCGATATAGTTGCCCGTGTTTGCGCAGGTTTGCCCATTGCTTAGCTACAGTTAGTAGTTTAGACACAGAAGAGGATAATAAGAAACTTATATGCAAATTAAGCAAAATACATTATTG
>NC_056745.1:1480797719-1480910219 GCF_019279795.1 Protopterus annectens | reverse complement strand
AACATGCTGTGCTACCTTCCCATACTTCCTCCTAATCTCACAAAGCACTGTGCTACTCTCCCGTACCTCCTGCCTACCTCACAATGCACTGTGCTACTCTCCCATACCTTCTGCCTACTCACAACACACTGTGCTACTCTCCTGTACCTTCTGCCTACCTTACAATGCACTGTGCTACTCTCCAGTACCTGTTCCCTATCTCACGACACACTGTGCTACTCTCCTATACCTGTTCCCTACCTCACAACACACTCTGCTACTCTCTGGTACCTGTTCCCTACCTTACAAACACACTGTGCTACTCTCCCATACCTCTTTATTATCATCTCATAATGCAATGTGCTACATCTCCCTTACCCCCTGCCTACCTCACAATGCACTGTGCTACTCTCCTTTACCTTCCGCCTAACTCGCAATGCATCGTGCTACTCTCCCGTACCTCCTGCCTACCTCAGAATGCACTGTGCTACTCTCCCGTACCGCCTGCCTCCTCACAATGCACTGTGGTACTCCCCCGTGTCTCCTGTCTACCTTACAATGCACGGTAATACTCTCCCGTACCACCTGCCTACCTCACAATGCACTGTGCTACTCTCCCATACCTCCTGCCTACCTCACAACACACTGTGCTACTTTCCTGTACCTTCTGCCTAACTCACAATGAACTGTGCTACTCTCCCATACCTGTTCCCTACCTCACAATGCACTGTGCTACTCTCCCGTAACTCTTCCCTATCTCACAATGCACTTGTGCTACTCTCCTGTACCTGCTATATCACACACTGTGCTACTCTCCCGTACCACCTGCCTACCTCACAATGCACTGTGCTACTCTCCCATACCTCCTGCCTACCTCACAACACACTGTGCTACTTTCCTGTACCTTCTGCCTAACTCACAATGAACTGTGCTACTCTCCCATACCTGTTCCCTACCTCACAATGCACTGTGCTACTCTCCCGTAACTCTTCCCTATCTCACAATGCACTGTGCTTCTCTCCCGTACCTCCTGCCTACCTCAGAATGCACTGTGCTACTCTCCTTTACCTCCTGCCTACCTCAGAATGCACTGTGCTACTCCTTTACCTCCTGCCTACCTTACAATGCACTGTTCTACTCTCCCATACCTCCTGCCTACCTCACAACACACTGTGCTACTTTCCTGTACCTTCTGCCTAACTTACAATGCAATGTGCTACTCTCCCATACCTCTACACTACCTCACAATGCACTATGCTACTCTCCTGTACCTCCTGCCTACCACACAATGCACTGTGGTACTCTCCCGTATCTCCTGTCTACCTTAAAATGCATTGTGCTACTCTCCCGAACCTGTTCCCTATCTCGCAACACACTATACTACTTTCCCATATCTGTTCCCTATCTCGACATGTTGAGCTACTTTCCTGTACCTCCTCCCTATTTCACAAAGTACTGTCCTACTCTCCCATACCTCTTCCCTACCTCACAAGGCATTGTGCTACTCACTCGTACCACTTCCCTACGTCACAATTCAGTGTGCTACTCTCCTGTACCTCTTTCCTACCTCACAATGCACTGTGATACTCTCTTTTACCTTCTATCTCACAACACACTGTGCTACTCTCCCGTACCTCCTGCCTGTACCTTCTGCCTAACTCACAATGCACTGTGCTACTCTCCCGTACCTCTTCCCTACCTCACAATGCATTGTGCTACTCTCCCATACCTGTTCCCTACCTCACAACACACTGCGCTACTCTCCGGTACCCGTTTCCTACCTCACAACTCACTGTGCTTCTCTCCCGTACCTCCTGTCTACCTCAGAATGCACTGTGCTACTCTCCCGTACCTCCTGCCTACCTTACAATGCACTGTGCTACTCCCCCATAAATCCTGCCTACCTCACAACACACTGTGCTACTCTCCCGTACTTCCTGCCTAGCTCACAATAAACTGTGCTACTCTTCCGTACCTCTTGCCTACCTCACAATGCACTGTGCTACTCTCCCGTAACTCTTCCCTATCTCACAATGCACTTGTGCTACTCTCCTGTACCTGCTATATCACACACTGTGCTACTCTCCCGCACCAGTTCCCTATCTCACAACGCACTGTGCTACTCTCCCATACCTGTTCCCTATCTCACAACGCACTGTGCTACTTTCCCATACCTGTTCCCTATCTCACAACGCACTGTGCTACTTTCCCGTACTTCCTGCCTACCTCACAACTCACTTTGCTACTCTCCCAAATCTCTGCCCTACCTCACAATGCACTGTGCTACTCTCCCGTACCTCTTCCCTACCTCACAATGCACTGTGCTCCTCTCCTGTACCTCCTGCCTACCTGACAATGCACTGTGCTACTCTCCCGTACATGTTCCCTATCTCACAACACACTCTGCTACTTTCCTGTACCTGTTCCCTATCTCAACATGCTGTGCTACATCCCATACCTCCTCCCTATCTCACAAAGCACTGTGCTATTCTCCCGTATCTCCTGCCTACCTCACAAAGCACTGTGCTATTTTCCCGTACTTGATCTCTATCTCACAACGCACTATGCTACTTTCCCGTACCTCTTCCCTACCTCACAATGCAATGTGCTACTCTCCCGTACCTGTTCCCTATCTCACAAGGCACTGTGCTACTTTCCCGTACCTCCTACCTACTTCACAATACAATGTGCTACTCTCCCGTACCTTCTGCCTACCTCAAGACACACTGTGCTACTCTCCCTTACCTCCTGCCAAACTCACAATGCACTGTGCTACTTTCCTGTACCTCCTGCCTACCTTACAATGCACTGTGCTACTCTCCCGTACCTCCTGTCTACCTCACAATGCACTGTGCTACTCTCCCGTACCTCCTGCTTACCTCACAATGCATTGTGCTACTCTACCGTACCTCTTCCCTATCTCAACACACACTGCTACTTTCCCGTACCTGTTCGCTATCTCAACATGCTGTGCTACTTTCCTGTACCTCCTCCCTATCGCACAAAGCACTGTGCTACTCCCTGTAAGTTCTGCCTAACTCACAATGCACTGTGCTACTCTCCCGTACCTCTTCCCTACCTCACAATGCACTGTGCTACTCTCCCGTACCTGTTCTCTACCTCACAATGCACTGTGCTACTCTCCCATACCTGTTTTCTACCTCACAACACACTGCGCTACTCTCTGGTACCTGTTCCCTAACTCACAACACACTCTGCTACTCTCCTGTACCTCCTGCCTACCTCAGAATGCACTGTGCTACTCTCCCATACCTCCTGCCTACCTCACAATGCACTGTGCTACTCTCCCATACCTCCTGCCTACCTCACAATGCACTGTGCTACTCTCCCATAAATCCTGCCTACCTCACAACACACTGTGCTACTCTCCCGTACTTCCTGCCTAGCTCACAATAAATTGTGCTACTCTCCCATACCTGCCTACCTCACAATGCACTGTGCTACTCTCCCATAACTCTTCCCCATCTCACAATGCACTTGTGCTACTCTCCTGTACCTGCTATATCACAACACACTGTGCTACTCTCCCGTACCAGTTCCCTATCTCACAATGCACTGTGCTACTTTCCCATTCCTCCTGCATACCTCACTACGCACTGTGCTACTTTCCCGTACCTCCTGCCTACCTCACAATGCACTGTGCTCCCCTCCTGTACATCCTGCCTACCTTACAATGCACTGTGCTACTCTCCCGTACCTGTTCCCTATCTCAAGATGTTGAGCTACTTTCCTGTACCTCCTCCCTATCTCACAAAGCACTGTGCTACTCCCGTACATGTTCCCTATCTCACAACACACTCTGCTACTTTCCTGTACCTGTTCCCTATCTCAACATGCTGTGCTACATCCCATACTTCCTCCCTATCTCACAAAGCACTGTGCTATTCTCTCGTATCTCCTGCCTACCTCACAACGCACTGTGCTATTTTCCCGTACTTGATCTCTATCTCAAAATGCACTATGCTACTTTCCCGTACCTCTTCCCTACCTCACAATACAATGTGCTACTCTCCCGTACCTGTTCCCTATCTCACAAGGCACTGTGCTACTTTCCCGTACCTCCTACCTACTTCACAATACACTGTGCTACTCTCCCATACCTTCTGCCTACCTCAAGACACACTGTGCTACTCTCCCTTACCTCCTGCCAAACTCATAATGCACTGTGCTACTTTCCTGTACCTCCTGCCTATCTTACAATGCACTGTGCTAGTCTCCCGTACCTCCTGTCTACCTCACAATGCACTGTGCTACTCTCCCGTACCTCCTGCCTACCTCACAATGCACTGTGCTACTCTCCCGTACCTCTTCCCTATCTCAACACACACTGCTACTTTCCCGTACTTGTTCGCTATCTCAATATGCTGTGCTACTTTACCGTACCTCCTCCCTATCTCACAAAGCACTGTGCTACTCCCTGTAAGTTCTGCCTAACTCACAATGCACTGTGCTACTCTCCCGTACCTCTTCCCTACCTCACAACGCACTGTGCTACTCTCCCGTACCTGTTCTCTACCTCACAACACACTGCGCTACTCTCTGGTACCTGTTCCCTAACTCACAACACACTGTGCTACTCTCCCGTACCTCCTGCCTACCTCAGAATGCACTGTGCTACTCTCCCATACCTCCTGCCTACCTCACAATGCACTGTGCTACTCTCACATACCTCTTGCCTACCTCACAATGCACTGTACTACTCTCCCATACCTCCTGCCTACCTCACAATGCACTGTGCTACTTTCCTGTACCTTCTGCCTAACTCACAATGGACTGTGCTACTCTCCCGTACCTATTCCCTACCTCACAATGCACTGTGCTACTCTCCCATACCTGTTCCCTACCTCACAACACACTGTGCTACTCTCCGGTACCTGTTCACTACCTCACAACACACTGTGCTTCTCTCCCGTACCTCCTGCCTACCTCAGAATGCACTGTGCTACTCTCCCGTACCTCCTGCCTACCTCACAATGCACTGTGCTACTCCCCCATAAATCCTGCCTACCTCACAACACACTGTGCTACTCTCCAGATTTCCTGCCTAGCTCACAATAAATTGTGCTACTCTCCCATACCTGCCTACCTCACAATGCACTGTGCTACTCTCCCATAACTCTTCCCATCTCACAATGCACTTGTGCTACTCTCCTGTACCTGCTATATCACAACACACTGTGCTACTCTCCCGTACCAGTTCCCTATCTCACAATGCACTGTGCTACTCTCACATACCTGTTCCCTATCTCACAACGCACTGTGCTACTTTCCCATTCCTCCTGCATACCTCACTACGCACTGTGCTACTTTCCCGTACCTCCTGCCTACCTCACAATGCACTGTGCTCCCTCCTGTACCTCCTGCCTGCCTTTACAATGCACTGTGCTACTCTTCCAGACTCTGTTCCCTATCTCAAGATGTTGAGCTACTTTCCTGTACCTCCTCCCTATCTCACAAAGCACTGTGCTATTCCCGACATGTTCCCTATCTCACAACATACTCTGCTACTTTCCTGTACCTGTTCCCTATCTCAACATGCTGTGCTACATCCCATACTTCCTCCCTATCTCACAAAGCACTGTGCTATTCTCTCGTATCTCCTGCCTACCTCACAACGCACTGTGCTATTTTCCCGTACTTGATCTCTATCTCACAATGCACTATGCTACTTTCCCGTACCTCTTCCCTACCTCACAATGCAATGTGCTACTCTCCCGTACCTGTTCCCTATCTCACAAGGCACTGTGCATTTCTCCACCTACCTACTTCACAATACACTGTGCTACTCTCCCGTACCTTCTGCCTACCTCAAGACACACTGTGCTACTCTCCCTTACCTCCTGCCAAACTCACAATGCACTGTGTACTTTCCTGTACCTCCTGCCTATCTTACAATGCACTGTGCTAGTCTCCCGTACCTCCTGTCTACCTCACAATGCACTGTGCTAGTCTCCCGTACCTCCTGTCTACCTCACAATGCACTGTGCTACTCTCCCGTACCTCCTGCCTACCTCACAATGCACTGTGCTACTCTCCCGTACCTCTTCCCTATCTCAACACACACACTGCTACTTTCCCGTACTTGTTCACTATCTCAATATGCTGTGCTACTTTCCCGTACCTCCTCCCTATCTCACAAAGCACTGTGCTACTCCCTGTAAGTTCTGCCTAACTCACAATGCACTGTGCTACTCTCCCGTACCTCTTCCCTACCTCAACGCACTGTGCTACTCTCCCGTACCTGTTCTCTACCTCACAACACACTGCGCTACTCTCTGGTACCTGTTCCCTACCTCACAACACACTGTGCTACTCTCCCGTACCTCCTGCCTACCTCAGAATGCACTGTGCTACTCTCCCATACCTCCTGCCTACCTCACAATGCACTGTGCTACTCTCACATACCTCTTGCCTACCTCACAATGCACTGTGCTATTCTCCCATACCTCCTGCCTACCTCACAATGCACTGTGCTACTTTCCTGTACCTTCTGCCTAATTCACAATGGACTGTGCTACTCTCCCGTACCTATTCCCTACCTCACAATGCACTGTGCTACTCTCCCATACCTGTTCCCTACCTCACAACACACTGTGCTACTCTCCGGTACCTGTTCACTACCTCACAACACACTGTGCTTCTCTCCCGTACCTCCTGCCTACCTCAGAATGCACTGTGCTACTCTCCCATAAATCCTGCCTACCTCACAACACACTGTGCTACTCTCCCGTACTTCCTGCCTAGCTCACAATAAATTGTGCTACTCTCCCATACCTTCTGCCTACCTCACAATGCACTGTGCTACTCTCCCATAACTCTTCCCTATCTCACAATGCACTTGTGCTACTCTCCTGTACCTGCTATATCACAACACACTGTGCTACTCTCCCGTACCAGTTCCCTATCTCACAATGCACTGTGCTACTCTCCCATACCTGTTCCCTATCTCACAATGCACTGTGCTACTTTCCCATTCCTCCTACCTACCTCACTACGCACTGTACTACTTTCCCGTACCTCCTGCATACCTCACAATGCACTGTGCTCCCCTCCTATACCTCCTGCCTACCTTACAATGCACTGTGCTACTCTCCCGTACCTGTTCCCTATCTCAATATGCTGTGCTACATCCCATACCTCCTCCCTATCTCACAAAGCACTGTGCTATTCTCCCGTATCTCCTGCCTACCTCACAACGCACTGTGCTATTTTCCCATACTTGATCTCTATCTCACAACGCACTATGCTACTTTCCCGTATCTCTTCCCTACCTCACAATGCAATGTGCTACTCTCCCATACCTGTTCCCTATCTCACAAGGCACTGTGCTACTTTCCCGTACCTCCTACCTACTTCACAATACACTGTGCTACTCTCCTGTATCTTCTGCCTACCTCAAGACACACTGTGCTACTCTCCCTTACCTCCTGCCAACCTCAGAATGCACTGTGCTACTCTCCTGTACCTCCTGCCTACCTTACAATGCACTGTGCTACTCTCCCGTACCTCCTGCCTACCTTACAATGCACTGTGCTACTCTCCGACCTTCTTCCCTATCTCACAACACACACTGCTACTTTCCTGCACCTGTTCCCTATCTCAACATGTTGTGCTACTTTCTCAGACCTCCTCCCTATCTCACAAAGCACTGTGCTACTCCCTGTACCTTCTGCCTAACTTGCAATGCACTGTGCTACTCTCCTGTACCTGTTCCCTACCTCACAACACACTGCGCCACTCTCCAGTACTGGTTCCCAACCTCACAACACACTGTGCTACTCTCCCGTACCTCATGCCTACCTCAGAATGCACTGTGCTACTCTTCTGTACATCCTGCCTACCTCACAATGCACTGTGCTACTCTCCCATGCCTCCTGCCTACCTCACAATGCACTGCGCTACTTTCTTGTACCTTCTGCCTAACTCACAATGCACTGTGCTACTCTCCCGTACCTCTTTCCTACCTCACAATGCACTGTGCTACTCTCCCATACCTGTTCCCTACCTCACAACACACTGTGCTACTCTCCCGTACCTCCTGCCTACCTCACAATGCACTGTGCTACTCTCCCGTACCTCTTCCCTATCTCAACACACACTGCTACTTTCCCGTACTTGTTCGCTATCTCAATATGCTGTGCTACTTTACCGTACCTCCTCCCTATCTCACAAAGCACTGTGCTACTCCCTGTAAGTTCTGCCTAACTCACAACACACTGTGCTACTCTCCCGTACCTCCTGCCTACCTCAGAATGCACTGTGCTACTCTCCCATACCTCCTGCCTACCTCACAATGCACTGTGCTACTCTCACATACCTCTTGCCTACCTCACAATGCACTGTACTACTCTCCCATACCTCCTGCCTACCTCACAATGCACTGTGCTACTTTCCTGTACCTTCTGCCTAACTCACAATGGACTGTGCTACTCTCCCGTACCTATTCCCTACCTCACAATGCACTGTGCTACTCTCCCATACCTGTTCCCTACCTCACAACACACTGTGCTACTCTCCGGTACCTGTTCACTACCTCACAACACACTGTGCTTCTCTCCTGTACCTCCTGCCTACCTCAGAATGCACTGTGCTACTCTCCCATACCTCCTGCCTACCTCACAATGCACTGTGCTACTCTCCCATAAATCCTGCCTACCTCACAACACACTGTGCTACTCTCCCGTACTTCCTGCCTAGCTCACAATAAATTGTGCTACTCTCCCATACCTGCCTACCTCACAATGCACTGTGCTACTCTCCCATAACTCTTCCCCATCTCACAATGCACTTGTGCTACTCTCCTGTACCTGCTATATCACAACACACTGTGCTACTCTCCCGTACCAGTTCCCTATCTCACAATGCACTGTGCTACTCTCACATACCTGTTCCCTATCTCACAACGCACTGTGCTACTTTCCCATTCCTCCTGCATACCTCACTACGCACTGTGCTACTTTCCCGTACCTCCTGCCTACCTCACAATGCACTGTGCTCCCCTCCTGTACCTCCTGCCTGCCTTACAATGCACTGTGCTACTCTTCCGTACCTGTTCCCTATCTCAAGATGTTGAGCTACTTTCCTGTACCTCCTCCCTATCTCACAAAGCACTGTGCTACTCCCGTACATGTTCCCTATCTCACAACATACTCTGCTACTTTCCTGTACCTGTTCCCTATCTCAACATGCTGTGCTACATCCCATACTTCCTCCCTATCTCACAAAGCACTGTGCTATTCTCTCGTATCTCCTGCCTACCTCACAACGCACTGTGCTATTTTCCCGTACTTGATCTCTATCTCACAATGCACTATGCTACTTTCCCGTACCTCTTCCCTACCTCACAATGCAATGTGCTACTCTCCCGTACCTGTTCCCTATCTCACAAGGCACTGTGCTACTTTCCCGTACCTCCTACCTACTTCACAATACACTGTGCTACGCTCCCGTACCTTCTGCCTACCTCAAGACACACTGTGCTACTCTCCCTTACCTCCTGCCAAACTCACAATGCACTGTGCTACTTTCCTGTACCTCCTGCCTATCTTACAATGCACTGTGTTAGTCTCCCGTACCTCCTGTCTACCTCACAATGCACTGTGCTAGTCTCCCGTACCTCCTGTCTACCTCACAATGCACTGTGCTACTCTCCTGTACCTCCTGCCTACCTCACAATGCACTGTGCTACTCTCCCGTACCTCTTCCCTATCTCAACACACACACTGCTACTTTCCCGTACTTGTTCGCTATCTCAATATGCTGTGCTACTTTCCCGTACCTCCTCCCTATCTCACAAAGCACTGTGCTATTCTCCCGTATCTCCTGCCTACCTCACAACGCACTGTGCTATTTTCCCATACTTGATCTCTATCTCACAACGCACTATGCTACTTTCCCGTATCTCTTTCCTACCTCACAATGCAATGTGCTACTCTCCCATACCTGTTCCCTATCTCACAAGGCACTGTGCTACTTTCCCGTACCTCCTACCTACTTCACAATACACTGTGCTACTCTCCTGTATCTTCTGCCTACCTCAAGACACACTGTGCTACTCTCCCTTACCTCCTGCCAACCTCAGAATGCACTGTGCTACTCTCCTGTACCTCCTGCCTACCTTACAATGCACTGTGCTACTCTCCCGTACCTCCTGCCTACCTTACAATGCACTGTGCTACTCTCCCGTACCTCTTCCCTATCTCACAACACACACTGCTACTTTCCCGTACCTGTTCCCTATCTCAACATGCTGTGCTACTTTCTCGTACCTCCTCCCTATCTCACAAAGCACTGTGCTACTCCCTGTACCTTCTGCCTAACTTGCAATGCACTGTGCTACTCTCCTGTACCTGTTCCCTACCTCACAACACACTGCGCTACTCTCCAGTACTGGTTCCCAACCTCACAACACACTGTGCTACTCTCCCGTACCTCATGCCTACCTCAGAATGCACTGTGCTACTCTTCTGTACATCCTGCCTACCTCACAATGCACTGTGCTACTCTCCCATGCCTCCTGCCTACCTCACAATGCACTGCGCTACTTTCTTGTACCTTCTGCCTAACTCACAATGCACTGTGCTACTCTCCCGTACCTCTTTCCTACCTCACAATGCACTGTGCTACTCTCCCATACCTGTTCCCTACCTCACAACACACTGTGCTTCACTCCCGTACCTCCTGCCTACCTCAGAATTCACTGTGCTACTCTCCTGTACCTCCTGCCTACCTTACAATACACTGTGCTACTCTCCCATATCTCTGCTCTACCTCACAATGCACTGTGCTACTCTTCCCTCTCCCATGCCGCTTCCCTACCTCACAATGCACTGTGCTTCTCTCATGTACCTCCTGCCTACCTCACAATGCACTGTGCTACTCTCCCGTACCTATTCCCTATCTCAACATGTTGTGCTACTCTCCCGTACTTCTTCCCTACCTCACAATGCACTGTGCTACTCTTCTGAACCTTCTGCCTACCTCACAACACACTGTGCTACTCTCCTGTACCTCCTGCCTACCTTACAATGCACTGTGCTACTCTCCCGTACCTGTTCCCTATCTCATAACACACACTGCTACTTTCCTGTGCCTGTTCCCTATCTCAAGATGTTGAGCTACTTTCCTGTACCTCCTCCCTATCTCACAAAGCACTGTGCTACTCTCCCGTACCTGTTCCCTATTGCACAACACACACTGCTACTTTCCCGTACCTGTTCCCTATCTCAACATGCTGTGCTACTTTCCATACCTCCTCCCTATCTCACAAAGCACTGTGCTACTCTCCCATATCTCCTGCCTACCTCACAACACACTGTGCTATTTTCCCGTACCTGATCTCTATCTCACAACACACTGTGCTACTTTCCCGTATGTGCTACTCTCCCGTACCTGTTCCCTATCTCACAAGGCACTGTGCTACTTTCCCGTACCTCCTACCTACTTCACAATACACTGTACTACTCTCCTGTACCTCCTGCCTACCTTACAATGCACTGTGCTACTCTCCCGTACCTCTTGCCTACCTCACAACGCACTCTGCTACTCCCTGTACCTTCTGCCTAACTCACAATGCACTGTGCTACTCTCCTGTACCTCTTCCCTACCTCACAATGCACTGTGCTACTCTCCCATACCTGTTCCCTACCTCACAACACACTGCGCTACTCTCCCGTACCTCCTGCCTACCTCACAATGCACTGTGCTACTCTCCCATGCCTCCTGCCTACCTCACAATGCACTGTGCTACTCTCCAATGCCTCCTGCCTACCTCACAACACACTGCGCTACTTTCCTGTACCTTCTGCCTAACTCACAATGCACTGTGCTACTCTCCCGTACCTCTTCCCTACCTCACAATGCACTGTGCTACACTCCCATAACTGTTCCCTACCTCACAACACACTGTGCTACCCTCCGGTACCGGATTCCTACCTCACAACACACTGCGCTCCTCTCCCGTACCTCCTGCCTACCTTAGAATGCACTGTGCTACTCTCCAATGCCTCCTGCCTACCTCACAACACACTGTGCTACTTTCCTGTACATTCTGCCTAACTCACAATGCACTGTGCTACTCTCCCATACCTCTTCCCTACCTCACAATGCACTATGCTACTCTACTGTACCTCCTGCCTACCTCACAATGCACTGTGGTACTCTCCCGTATCTCCTGTCTTACCTTAAAATGCACTGTGCTACTCTCTCGTACCTGTTCCCTATTTCGCAACACACTGTACTACTTTCCCGTACCTGCTCCCTATCTCGACATGTTGAGCTACTTTCCTTTACCTCCTCCCTATTTCACAAAGTACTGTGCTACTCTCCCGTACCTCCTGCCTACCTCACAAGACACTGTGCTACTCTCCCATACCTCCTGCCTACCTCACAATGCACTGTGCTACTCTCCCGTACCTCTTTCCTACCTCACAATGCACTGTGCTCCTCTCCTGTACCTCCTGCCTACCTCACAATGCATTGTGCTACTCTCCTGCACCTATTCCCTATCTCAACATGCTGTGCTACTTTCCTGTACCTGTTCCCTATCTCAACATGTTGTGCTACTCTCCCGTAAATCTTCCCTACCTCACAATGCACTGTGCTACTCTTCTGTACCTTCTGCCTACCTCACAACACACTGTGCTACTCTCCTGTACCTCCTGCCTACCTTACAATGCACTGTGCTACTCTCCCGTACCTGTTTCTATGTCATAACACACACTGCTACTTTCCCGTACCTGTTCCCAATCTCAAGATGTTGAGCTATTTTCCTGTACGTCCTCCCTGTCTCACAAAGCACTGTGCTACTCTCTCCTATCTCCTGCCTACCTCACAACTCACTGTGCTACTTTCCCGTACCTGATCTCCATCTCACAATGCACTATGCTACTTTCCTGTATCTCTTCCCTACCTCACAATGCAATGTGCTACTCTCCCGTACCTGTTCCCTATCTCACAAGGCACTGTGCTACTTTCCCGTACCTCCTACCTACTTCACAATACACTGTGCTACTCTCCCGTACCTTCTGCTTACCTCAAGACACATTGTGCTACTCTCCCTTACCTCCTGCCAACCTCACAATGCACTGTGCTACTCTCCTGTACCTCCTGCCTACCTTACAATGCACTGTGCTACTCTCCTATACCTGCCTACCTTACAATGCACTGTGCTACTCTCCCATACCTCTTCCCTATCTCACAGCACACACTGCTACTTTCCCATACCTGTTCCCTATCTCAACATGCTGTGCTACTTTCCCGTACCTCCTCCGTATCTCACAAAGCACTGTGCTACTCTCCTGTACCTCCTGCCTACCTCAAAGCACTCTGCTACTTTTCCGTACCTCCTGCCTACCTCACAACACACTGTGCTATTTTCCCGTACCTGTTCTCTATTTCACAACGCACTATGCTACTTTCCCATATCTTTTCCCTACTTCACAATGCACTGTGCTACTCTCCCATACCTGTTCCCTATCCCACAAGGCACTGTGCTACTTTCCCGTATCTCCTGCCTACTTCACAATACACTGTGCTACTCTCCTGTACCTTCTGCCTACCTCAAGACACACTGTGCTACTCTCCCTTACCTCCTGCTTACCTCACAATGCACTGTGCTACTCGCCCTTACCTCCTGCTTACCTCACAATGCACTGTGCTACTCTCCCGTACCTCCTGCCTACCTCACAACACACTGTGCTACTCTCCTGTACCTTCTGCCTATCTTACAATGCACTGTGCTACTCTCCCGTACCTCTTTATTATCTCACAAAGCATTGTGCTACTCTCTCTCTGGATAGGAGGTGGGCTGTGCTTAACGACACAAAAACCCATCTTAATGAAGGTGGGGGAAGATGGACAGGGTCATTATCCAGCAGGGAATTGCTGTAATGATGGAGCTGCCAGAGTACTTAACTTTTACATCTGATAAGAACAGGTCTATCCTTAGTGACTCACAGAACAGAGTACCAAGCTCTCCCTATTGGGTGGGCCCGTAGAAGAAAAGGCCCCCTAATAACAGTAGTCCAAAATGAAACACAGCTGTTCCACAGATGTTTTTCCTATACAAATTTCACCAAGAGCTACATTTAAAAGGTTATAAAAGGTAACTAGAATTCTTCTAGAGTAAGCTTTAGTGACTCAAGGGAAAAGCTTATATAAAATTTAATAGAGATAGCTACCTAGATGCATTATGCTGTCTTTACTTATGGAATTGCTTGCAGCTATATAATGTCTTAATTAACAGTGAAACACCCATGTGGTGTAAAAATACTCACCAAGATTAGAATAAGACAGGAAGAATACAAGAAAATGTATGTACTCATTAATAAGTGACCAACAACCTTAGCCATTGAGGTGGGACTGGTCTTAACAGAAAGTTCAGAAATCTTTCTAGTTGATATTATGGCTGCCGATTAAAGTCCTCCAAGCTGTACTCGCAGGTTCAGAAGAAGACACAATCAACTCTCCCAGAAAAAAGTAAAAGCTGCAGGAAGGTAACAGTGGATCTTACAGTACAATTTTCATTTGATGATGGCCTTCCATCTTACTTTCTGCAAGACTAATGAATTTAAATCTTGGCTTTGATGAAAGTTTGAAATGGCAGCACAACATACTTAAAAAGAATAACACAGCAATCTCAAAAATGTATTCAAGGACTTTTATTTATTTTTAATTTGTTAACCAGGCTAGAGCACTGATCACAAATGACTAATTTCAGTCTCATCCCAAGACAGCAGAAACAGGATTGAAAAATAGAATACGGGTCTATGGTATCGTCCCAAACTAAAGTTGTAGATCAATGAGTGTGTATATACCTTTAAGAAGCTAGCCAAGGGCTTGCACAAGTGTATAAATACTGAGCACATGCAAGTCCGACTGCCATTTTGTAGTTAGCTGTTGAGATGTAAGCATGTATGTATGTATGTATGTATGTATGTATGTAAACTCTGTCTGTAACTAGTTTGTTTGTATTTAAAGATGCTGCTGTCCATTCTGATGTGTTTCTGTATATTAAAGCAACTAAACGAAACCCCAAGCTTTCTTATTATTTGTGATACAGATGAATGAGCGACATGGTGTCAGAAGTGGCATGTCTAAAAGGACATGGTGCCAAAAGGCGCATATCTAAAAGGGCATGAAGTCAAAACTGGGCATGGAATTAGAAACCGCTTGGTGAAAATGATTTAAGGCTCTTATCTAGATGCTGGTGGAATACAGACGAGTGGATCATCCTAAAAATGTGCAAACTTCACAAAACAGGTCAGAAATGAATTTCAGGTATTAAAACTTGCTCAGTACTATTTCTTTTACATAATATGAAATGAGGCATACAGAGCATTTTACACAATTTTCACATAAACTGACATGTACGACAGTGATAAAAATATTCAAATTACTATGGAAAATGTTTGAAATAAAGTCCAAATTGCATAAAACTAATACAAATTTTTGCAAAGCACATGTACTTTTCATATTAAGCAAAGATATCCGAATTATCAGAAGTGTATAAAGTGTTTGCATGCTTGTGAAGTGTTACAGTAAAGCTGTTTCACAAAGTACAGCCATTACAGGGCATATTTGACAGAATACAGACATTACAGAGCATATTTCGTAAAGTATTTTGAAGAGTTTATTGTGCATTTGAATGTTGTTACACGTTCACAGAACAAATTTATTTGTAAATAATTACAAGGGCCATATTTTCAATCTGTTTGCGTATACTTTGTGGACATGGCAGACTGATTTTGAAAACCCAGTGCACTTGTGTTTGACAGTAATATAGCAGAGAAATGAAGAGTGTTTGAGCAAAAGTACGACATTTTCATACAGGTTACATTTTCTGATAAAGATGATCGTACAAAGGCATTTGTTCTACTTAATTTAGCTGAGTCCGAAGCCATAGACAGGGAACGTTAATTTGTGTATGCACCTGCTATTTATACAAGAAAGGGTGAAGAAAGTCATATTGTTTTACAAGCTGACTCAAGGGAAGACTCAAGAGTGCTTAAAATGTAAAATTAGAGAAATGTGTAACCCAAAGACAAATATTACAATGGAAAGGCACTTTACACAAGCAATCAAAAGCCTGGTGAAACATTTGCAGCATATATAACTGACCTGTGAAATAAAGTTAAACGTGCAGATTTGGTGACTTAAGGGAGCGGCTGATAAAGGATAGACGTGTGTGGTACAAAAGATGATGCTGTGAGAAAGATTTTGTTCATGACGGTGATTTCACTTTGAATAAGGCCAATGAGATTTGTCAGATATACGAACTCACAGAAAAACACATAAATATGCTTACAAATGGGAGTAACTCTAGAAGGCACAGTGATAAAGCTCATGATGACAGTATGCAGCATGTAGTTAAAAGAAACAGGCCCAAGCACATGGCAGCAACTGTAGCCCCTGTAGCACTCGCTGGTAAACCACAGAACTTTTCGTCAAATTCCAGAGTTCGCACAGTCTCAGTGAAGCATAAGAGCGAGTCAGCAAACTCAAAGCATGGGGCCCACCTAATTTCATTGCCAACTGTTGTAACTGTGGAGGAAATCATGAATCTAAAAGGGAAAAGAGTGTTTAGCTTTTGGTCAACAATGCCACAAATGTAATAAATGGAATAATTTCAAAAGATTTTGTAAATGAAAAGGCCCACATCCTTTTATTAAAAGGGAACATTTTAAGAAATGAGTCGATCAGTTAGACTGTGGCAACTTTACTCTTTACGTTGATGGTGTGTCTGTTAATCCAGTATATTTAAGGGCAAAGAATGAATCATTTTGTACTGTTTGGAAAAATGGAAAAACACTTGGAGCTCAATGTTGATACAGGTCCCAAGTGCAATGTTATGCCTGCAGAAACATTTGCTAGTGTGTGTAAAGGTGAAAGGCTTGATTTGACAGATGTGCGAAACGTGTTGCTTATGGAGGTGAAGAAATTCAAACCAAAGGCTCACTTGTGCTTTCATGTTACTCCGCTGGAAGAGGTTACAACTTATAATTTTATGTGGAAATGTCCAATCACCCAAGATAACTAAAACATCATAAATTAAATAAAAAACAGGCCGTATAAAATCCAAATCTCTTCTTTTTATTATTAATAAACCAGACTAAGTGCATTTGGCTACAACATATAGCCTTCATCAGAATAACTTCCTATAAAACCAGCTTCATTTTTATAAAAAGTGTTAGCCAATCACCACAGTCAAGCAATCAACATATTAATCGCTAATTACACTCTAAAAGCATTTATTAAACTTTTTTTTAAATGTCCAACTTTGTTCTTATAAACCAATAAATTACTAACTAAATGAATCTATTATAAATGAAGACTTGTATTTAAAACATTTTTATATAAAGTTCTTTTTCATGTATATATGTGTGTGTGTGTTTATATTTTATAATTGATTAGCTATTTCCTGTAACACAGGGGCTATTGAGGTACTTTCATTTAAACCAGAGGGAAACATGGCTGCTATTTTAAATTGCCATTGAGTTGATGAGCTTAATACTGGAAGATAACTTCATCTTTTTTGAGGGCGAGTACTACCAACAAATTCGGGATTTAGCGATGGGGGCAGCGTGTGACCCCGTCTATGCAAATATTGTGCTTTTGGGATGGGAGTCAACTTACGTATTTAACAGTCCTTTTTGGAATAAAATACAGCTTTATTCCAGATTTTTGGATGATATTTTTGTATTATGGAAGGGTACACAGGATGAAATAGGAGACTTTGTGGCATATTTAGGAGAAACTACTGAATTTTTAGAGTTCACTCATAACCTTAATTCACAAAGTATCAATTATTTGAAAGTACAATTAATAAAAGATAAAGATGGATGGATTTAGATCTCAAATATACAGAAAAGATACATTTTGTAATACATACTTGCATTTTGGGAGTAACCACCCAATTGTGCAAAAAAGAAGTCTAGTCAAAGGGCAAGCAGTGAGGATAGCAAGAATGACATCACACCACAAGGATTTGAGGACATAAATAAAATACAAACAATGTTTGAGGAAAGAGGATATCCTAAGGAATAAATAAAGGAAATACTTTTGAAGTATACAATAAGTGGGGTGCAGCATATCTCCCCCTGTTAGGGGTGGTTACAGAAAAATCATGGTGCATCTAATCTAGAAATAGGTAAATATAGAAAAGCATGAGTGTTGGAATTTAATTACTTAACAAATGAAGTTAAAAAGTCCTTATACAAGAACTGTAGTATCTTCAAAACTATACCAAATGTTTGGTGGATGCCCCAAATTTGTGAATAAAACTGGATCGAACATTAAAAAGTATGTTAGAACATAAGCTGGAACCCAGAATTGAAGTACCCATAGGAACAAGACCGTGTTGAAGCTGTAGACAATGTTCCTTTATTTATAAAGATAATTTTATTATTTTGGACAACAGGATGAAAAGCAAGATGGATTTCATTAAAGGGAATTTTTGAGTAAGGGAGTTGTATATTTGGCAGTTTGTAATTTATGTTCAGGATTCTATGTGGGAAAGACGGAGTAAGCCCTTAGGAATAGAATATACGAACATTGGAAATTACATTAAAAATAAAAAAGCAACAAGTGTATTATACAAACATTCCCTGGTCTGTTCCCATTTTAATACGTTCTCATTTGGTATTTTAGAAAAGGTTAACCTAACCCCAGGGGAGGTGACAGGAAAAATCTGTTAAAAAAGAGAGAAACTCAATGGCAATTTAAAATAGCAACCCACCAAAAACGGACCAGCACATACAGGATAGTAAAAATCATTTATTCCATCATAGTTCCATCGATCAATGTAGCAGTGGTAAAAACCAGTGCTAATGCAAACCGGTTTCGGCTAATGTTAGCCTTTCTCAATGCACCTGAAATGAATGACAAGAAAGAAGAACTCCACCATTTTGAATGGTACTTATAGTACACCTCTTAAAGGGACATGCCCCATATGTTGAAATATATTCCAAATCCAAATAAATAAAACACATTAGACAAACCAAAATGTTACAATACCAAAAAATGTTACAATACCAAAAAAACCTTTTGTAACAAAATGCACATATCACCCAAAAAATTTTTTAAATATATCCCAAAAAAATATAACACTATAGGAATATATAGAAAACTTGTTTTAAATAATTCTATATGTACATATATTTGGATATGTGCATGTTGTGCAAACCAATGGTAATAATAAGACAAAACAAATCTAAATATAATATAAATACAATGTCTTGCATATATTCTGTTGTGAAATATACTTAATGCAAGCAATAGTAAAATCAAAAAATAAAAAAATATATATTTGCCACTGGTTTGATTACAAAAAGCATAAAATAAAAGACATTTATTGAGATAAAAATCTGAATCTTAATATATTGGTTCTAATGTGTTTAATCCAGGTCTAAAAAGACCCCCCCCCCAACCTAATGATCCATTTATTCTCCATATCATTGAGTTTTTGAAGCCAACCTGCTTTGAATTTACGATGTAAAATAATTCTGTCTATAATCACAAATGTAAAGGTAGCAGAAGGGTGTTCCAACGTGCGTTTATATAATGCATTGGTGGTACGTCTATTCCTAATTGCACTCATGTGTTCACATATTCTGAGTTTTACAGACCTAGACGTCTGTCCAATATAAAATGCAGAACAATTACATGTGGCCATATATATTGCCCAATCAGAGCTACAATTAGCGAATATCCTAATGTCAAAAACCTGAGATGTATTTTTGCTGGAAAATTCGCTAGTTTTGGACATATATTTGCAAAAAGAACAATGGCCACATGGAAAGCTACCCTTCAGTATATCGCCCCCTAACGTGGTTTGTAATGAAACGTGTGGAGTATATCTCTTATAATGAGTCAAAAAAGAGTTCAGATTCCGACCTCTACGGTAGGAAAAAGAACATCGCTGAGGCAATATTTTGTTCAAAAACTCATGTGACAATAATACGTCCCAATGTTGATTAACTATGTCAATGAAACGATTGGTATTTGCCCCATATGTAGTTACCAACCTCAAAACAGAATTATTCTGTAAACCAGATTGAACCATCTTCTTGGATTTGTATGTCAACAATTCCAAGCGCGATACATTATTAATAATGTTCCTGGATTTGGAAATGTTATATATATTGTATCCCCGATCAGCAAATCCGTTTGATAAATCACCACAAAAATAAGAACAATCTTCAGGGGAAGAACATATCCTTTTCATTCTCATAAATTGAGATTTGGGAATATTGTGGATGATGTGGCGTGGATGACAGCTCTCAGCATGTAACAAAGTGTTGTACTGGGGAAATTTTCTATGGACAGATGTAGCTAAGGTATTGTCCTCCAGTCTGGTAACCAAAACATCCAAAAACACGATACATGCATGTTCAATATTAGCTGTGAATTTTATCCCAAAAGAATTATCATTGAGATAAGTAACAAATTTGGATAGTTGTTCCTTATTACCACGCCACACCATCCAACAATCGTCCAGATATCTCCTCCAAATATCTAGATATGGTAAAAATGTATTGTGTTGAATATCATATATGTATGTGGCCTCATAATAACCCATGAAAAGATCTGCATATATGGGGGCAAACGAGGCCCCCATTGCTGTTCCATTAATTTGCCAATAGGCTTTGCCATGATAATAAAAGATATTCTTACACAATACAATACAAATTCCGTTAGTTTGGTCAAAAAACTGTTGAACTCAGTTGAATATAACTTTGAGTTTTTTTTTGGTATTGTAACATTTTGGTTTGTCTAATGTGTTTTATTTATTTGGATTTGGAATATATTTCAACATATGGGGCATGTCCCTTTAAGAGGTGTACTATAAGTACCATTCAAAATGGTGGAGTTCTTCTTTCTTGTCATTCATTTCAGGTGCATTGAGAAAGGCTAACATTAGCCGAAACCGGTTTGCATTAGCACTGGTTTTTACCACTGCTACATTGATCGATGGAACTATGATGGAATAAATGATTTTTACTATCCTGTATGTGCTGGTCCGTTTTTGGTGGGTTGACTTCATCTTTTCGGGACCGTGCACGCTGGTCTCACGTGCGTGAACTCTTGGTTGGTTTTGTTGCAGTCGAATTTAAAATAGCAGCCATGTTTCCCCCTGGTTTAAATGAAACTACCTCAATAGCCCCTGTGTTACAGGAAAGAGCTAATCATTTATAAACTATAAACACACACACACATTATATTATTTATATATATATATATATATATATATATATATATATATATATAGATATATATATTATACACATGAAAGAAAACTTTTACATAAAAATGTTTTAAATACAAGTCTTCATTTATAACAGATTCATTTAGTTAGTAATTTATTGGTTTATAAAAACAAAGTTGGACATATTTAAAAAAAAAAGTTTAATAAATGCTTTTAGAGTGTAATTAGCAATTAATATGTTGATTGTTTGACTGTGGTGATTGGCTAACACTTTTTATAAAAATGAAGATGGTTTTATAGGAAGTTATTCTGATGAAGGCTATATGTTCTAGCTGAAAGCGCTTAATCTGGTTTATTAATAATAAAAAGAAGAGATTTGGATTTTATACGGCCTGGTTTTTATTTCATTTATAATTTTATGTGGTCAAGAGGCACGTCCAATTATTAGGGCTCAGACAGTTTGAAAATGGGACTGCTTTCATTTAATTAGGAAGTCCACCATGTTCGCTTAAAAGACCACTACTCTAATTTTCAACAGTACATTTTTTTCTAATTATGCTGATCTTTTCCAAGACAAGCTAGGCAAGTTTCCAGTTGTGTACTCTATAAAGTTAGACCCAGAGGTAAGTCCAGTTATCAAGCCAGCACATAAAGTTCCAATAGCCATGCAGGATAGAGTTAAGGCTGAGCTAGATAAAATGGTGCGACAAGGTGTGATGTGTCCAGTGGAAACTCCAGCTGAATGGGTATCTTCCATGGTAGTAGCTCATAACAAAAGCTTAGACGACATCAGAATATGTACTGACCCAAGAGATTTGAACAAAGCGAGAAGAAAACCTCATCATCCAATGCGCACAGCTGAAGTTGCAACCTTAATGCCAAACGCCACTATTTTTTTTGTCTTAGATGCAAAGAATTCATTTTGGCAAATTCAGCTTGACAAAAGATAATAATTTTTCAATACTCAAGTACTCCATTTGGAAGGTTCAGATTTTTCAGAATGCCATTTGGAATATATTCTGCAAGTGAAGTCTCTCAAAGTGCAATGAAGCTAATTTTTTTCTGGGTATTCTTGTGCTGTTATAGTAGACAACATACTAGTAGGAGGTCGTGATGAAGTAGAGCATGACATGAACCTCAGAAAAGGCATGTCAAGTGAACCTGAAGCTCAATCTACACAAATGCAAATTCAGGGTACAATAAGTTCCTTACATTGGTCAATTACAAGTACAAGCTTATGACCAGACCCTTCAAAGCAAACAGCCACTCACAAGATGCCAGCTCCAGACAATGTTTAAGCCTGCAACATCGGCAACTGCTTAGGCAACTGCATTCCAGGTGTGAGCCAACTAGCAGCACCACTCAGAGAGCTGACACACAAAGATGCATCCTGGTCTTGGTTAAAGCAACATCGAAAAGCATTTGATGCCCTGAAACAGAGAATTCCTAGTCCGCCAACCCTCAGATACTATGACATTCACAAACCAGTAACACCTTCCTGGGATGCTTGGAAAATTGGACATGGTGCAGTCATTCTATAAGAAGATCAGCCTGTTGTCTATGCATCAAGAACGCTTACCCAAACTGAGATGCAGTATGCTCAGATCAAGAAAGAGCATTTGGCAAATGTGTTTGCATGTTCGAAGTTTCATGATTATGTTTATGGTAGACCTATCCAGATCGAAACAGACCACCAACCATTTGTCACAATCCTAGGAAAGTCTAAGCATTCAGCCCCAACTCGACTGCAACCTAGGATGCTAAGACTGCAAAAGTACAATTTCAGTCGTCTACAAGAAAGGCAAACTTCTTTATCTTGCTAATACATTATCTAGATCACCCAGAAACACCACAGAACTTAATAAAAATCAAGGTTCTCATTCGATTGATGATTTTAAAGTCATGATAGTGAGAATTCTTTCTTCCACAAGTCTTGATGAGCTGAGAGATCACACAGCTACAGATTCAGTTTTACAAATGCTCAACCACTTTGTCAATCAAGGACGGCCAACAAAGCAATCTAGTTTACCTCGAGAACTGCAACCTTATTTTCCATACAGATATGAGATTTTGTCTAACAAAGGTATCATTATGAAAGGTCAGAAAGTAATTGTTACAAAGTCTTTGCAAACAGAGTACATTACTATCTTGCATCATGGTCACCCAGGAACCGAATCTATCAAAAGAAGAGCACGAGAACTAGTACTTTGGCCTTCTTTGTCACAAGACATAGAGACAGTACTTTCTTCTTCTTCTGTGTGTAATAGTAAAAAGCTTAATCAACAGAAGGAACCACTTCAGCTTAACCAGATTGCAGAACTACCTTGGTCGACAGTAGCCACTGATATCGGAGTGGAATAGTCAACATTATTTGGTGTTACTCTCACTCCAATTGGTTCGAGATTGACTAACTGGCCAATCTAGCATCCAGTACAGTCATCACCAAGATGAAGCATCATTTTGCTGTACATGGAAGTCCATACAAAGTTATTTCTGACAATGACATGCAGTTTACAAGCCAACAGTTCAAAACATTTGCAGAAGAATGGGACTTTACTCGTGTCACAAGTAGTCCAGAGCACCCCCAGTCAAATGGTTTGGCAGAACGTGCAGCTCAAAGTGCAAAACAGTTACTATTGAAGTCAAAATGAGACAGTAGTGACGTTTTCCTGTATCTCTTGAATCTCAGACATATTATCGTGATAAACATCTTGGTTCACCTGCTTAAAGACTTCTGTCGAGACAAACCAGAGCCACATTACCAATCAGTAGTCAATTGTTGGTTCCATGTATCAAGAACAGATCAGTAAAAGACAATCTGTTGAAGAAGCGCCTATCCCAGAAGTCCTTTTATGATAAGACCAGCAGACTGCTCAATCCATTGTGAAAAGGAGAGGTTGTAAGGATGCAAACGTCCAGAGGCTATGATCGTATTGGTGTCGCAAATAATATTTGTTCAGAGCAGGGATCGGATATTGTGGAAACAGAAGAAGGAATCTTTAGGTGGAATCAGAGGCATTTACTACCAGTATCCCAGCCTGTACCACAGCAGATAGCTTGTGAGAAAGGCTCTTTATCTCAGAGCGAGTTCTCTGGTGTTCCAATTCCAGAGGAAGCTGCAGAGGACATTCCCGTTCCTGTGACTAATCCAGAATTCCCGGTTGCTAAATTTACTCCCAACTGTTACGTTACGAGATATGGTCGAATCTCTAAACCCTGCAGCAGATATGAAGCAACTTGGACATGAACATTGTATTTTGTTTCTGATGTATATACGAAAGCACGCCTAGCTCTAATATTGTTTTTATAAAGTGTAATCTTTTTAAGAGGGAGGGTGTAGATCAAAGAGTGTGTATATACCTTTAAGAAGCTATCCAAGTGTTTGCACTAGAGTACAAATACTGAGCATATGCAATTGTAGTTAGCTGTTGAGATGTATGCATATATAAATATATATACTCTCAGTCTGTTAACTAGTTCGTTCATATTTAAAGATGCTGCTATCCATCCTGATGCATTTCTATATATTAAAGCATATACACAAACCCCAGGCCTTCTTATTATTTTCCAAGTACATTACACAAAAAAATGTCCCTTTATCCCTATAAATTTTGTATGCGCTGGGCCACTAAGAAGATGAGAGGATCTTGACCAGTTGTCCAGAATAGGAAGGATTACTAGCAACTAATGGGAGTAGAGAAGCTGCAAGCCACGGGGAGAAGTCATCTGGGTGGGCACTGCCCAATGAATGGATCAATAGTATACTTGGGAGACTCAAGAACATGGACTTCTCCAGAAGAAGAAAACAAACCTGCTGAGGCCAAATGAACTATCATGATGGCTTTGACTGGAAGAGTTTTGCCTTCTGAACATGCCTCCTTATCAGGGGACCCAGAGGAGTGTAAAGGAGTCCAGGTGGCCACTTTTGGAAACACTATTGCTAGCGGGGGGGGGGGGGGGCATCACCAGTGAAGTAGTCAAAGAAATAATTGCTGCACATTATTCAGCAGAGTTTTCCTCATTTCCAGAAAAATTGCTTCCACGCTACCAAGGTGTGAATGGGTCACTCACAGTAGTCGATATCCATTTAGTTTGATGATCAAAGAACTAGACTGTAGGTAGCAACAAGATAACAGTTGCAGGACATCACCATTTTCACAAATTCTCAGCAGAGGGGATAGGATCAATTCTTCTTGCTTACTGATTTGCCATATTGTGTGGTGGAAACCCACAGCAGGCACGCTTGAAGTGTTACCAGGCCTGTACTCAGCTCCAGTACTTTGATATAAAAAGGACAGTTCTGAAGATGTCTGGAAACCTAGAACTGTATGCCCATTGAAATGCCCCAACCACCACTCCAGGGTTAAGACATCCATAGTGGCAGTCACCAAAGAAAGTAGCAGGTGAAAAGACTGCAGAGGGAAAATCTGCTTGGATTCGTCCATCTTAAGGATGCCTGCAGGTATGAGAAATGCAGAGTTCATGAAAAAGAGGATCCATAACATGAGACCACTGGACCTAAAGGGTCCAATAAATAACTGTCATGTGGTATCCTGCATGAGGAACCTTGGGGGTGGTTGCCATCATGAAACCTAAAATCCCAAATAAGATATGCATTGTGGTTGCTAATGACACAAGAACAGAAGCAATCTTGGTCTAGAGAAACATGTTTCTGTGAGTGGAAAGACTTACTCTTCATAATTTTCTCTCATAATGCAGCATATAAATATGGGCAGCTGCTCTGGCTGTGCTGGAGACATGGCTAGATTTAGCATCATTTCCAGACAACAGAACAAGCTGATTAGAGACTCCCTCACTGACTTTTGGTGACATGCAGATGGGGCAGCTGGGAGACAGCGGTCATGACATTGGCTCTTTGCAGTTTTAAGTGAGCTGCGGCCACTGACATATATTTGGCAATGCACTCTGGGGGATGAGGTGTGCCTAAACATAAGAGTGCAGGAATGACAATACCTAGTTCTGACTCTGAAGTGCAGAAACCTCCCGGAATCCTTTAGGATTCCGATACAGATGTAGACCTCCCAGAAGACCAAAGCGCATATCAAGTTTTCTCTTGCTAGACAAGGAAGGACCAACTTCACAGAGACCATACAAAAGGTTTCTTCAGGCTCAAATACATTTACCCCACTTCCATTCAACAATGGCCCTGTACAAGGGCTTGAAGGTCTTCAAACTCAATGGCAGGCTGTTTTTTTGGTGCTGAAGGGAATGCCAGTGTCAATCAAAGCTAGTCCTAATATGGAGGGTATTACAGCAACAAATTTCTCTGGTTCAGACTCAACAACAGCACTAAAAACGACACTTGTCTTTAGACAATCTTACTTCCAACAAGTCTACATAAATCCAAGGGGATCCCACTCATACTGATCTATGAATTGGTTCCTGCAAACAAGTATTTTCCATTTGGTAAACAAATGTGTTGCCTATTTTTTCCTGGGTAAGATATTTCTGTCATAAATTACACACATTTGTGTTGGCGACTATTTATGGCAGTAGCAAACAGAACCTGCTGTCATCCCCGCTGCTGGGTAAGAACCTAAGACGCAGACATCCTCCACATCTTTTGGAACTGCAAAACAGTTTATAAACTATGGTGTTCACATATTCCTTTTCGAGAAATCAGGGTATTCAAAATTCACGTTGCCATGGGAGACAGCTATACTACATGTATTCAAATGCAATAATAACAATTTCTCTAAACACATTATAATAACGCTATGCACCCTATTAAATGCTTACATAGCAAAAAAACTGAATAGACAGATCAAGACTAACCTGGTCAGAATACAAAAGCATGGCGAAAAAACATATATTGGCCAAGAAACTTTATACAAAGTCAGAAGAACCAAACCTACTATCAAAAGGTACTGCAAAGCATTAATTGATATTCTGTCATAAACAGTATGTTAAATACTAATTATACAAGGATAGTAAACACACTTTGTTGACATAAGTAACCACAATAATTAAGGTGAGATATTTGTATATATGTATATAAGGTTCAGTAAAGTAGATTATCATTATATAGGTTGATGTTTTACCACTAATACTGCTCGCAGTTGTAAAATAATGTATAAGAGCACTGCTATATGATAAAAGCTCCTGGACTAACTTATAATATATCCATATCCTCGTAGTAACACAAATGGTAATTCTAAATTGTAAAATACTGTACAAGAGAACTGCTATATGATAAAACCTCTTGGACTAACTTATATCCTCGTAGTAACACAAATGGTAATTCTACTTAATTTGAATGTTAATGACTAAAGTGGCGATAACTATTATTACATGCTCATGGTATGCACTCTGTAACGCCAGCTGTACCACATGTATATGTCGTTAGCTTTTTCTGCATATTTTGTGAATATTTAATAAAAAGAAATTTGATTTTAAAAAAATAAATAAAAAAATAAATAAATAAATAAGTTGCCCTCTTCCAAAGCCAAGTGTTATGTTAAGCAAACATGACAGTAACAAGTTGTTAAACCAGACTGCTCACGGTCAAACAATACCTACCTCACCAGATAAAAGGGGAGTAATGAGTTGTTCTTCGGCAAGTGGGATCCCACAAATTCAGTCTATGACAAGGAAATGGGGGGAGAGGTCTTTCCAAAGCAGATTACTAATTATTGTTCTAGTTTGCCTACGTGCATCATTATGCAATAATGTGATCATTACAGAATCAGCAAAAGCAAACAAAAAAAGTATTATTTAAATCATATGAAATCTCTCAGGCCTATAATTTATAGCATCTGTAACCAAAGTGGTTATGTCAAAAAGCCTAATACAATTGTAGCAAAGCAGCCAGATGAATTCCATAAAATTGCTGCCACCTACAGAAACTGATTCTACCCCCCGTTTTCATTAACTGCCTTTTTCAATTTGGGTGGCAATTTGAATAGTTTAGAGCCTGACCCATATTTAACTAGCTAAAAATAAAGCCGCCTCCTTACAAGATGCAATCCTGTTTAAGGATTAATCATACTGGGAAACTTACTATAAGTTACTGATAATGGATGTATCTCCTTTATTATTGCGAGAACAAATGTAACTCAAATTGAAAAATGGACATTAAAAAAGTGTGAATTAACAGCTAGAGTATGGACTTTTTTACAAGATTCTGCCAGTTACTGACCTCACATACCTGCCACCCCCCCCCCCCCCCAAAAAAAGATTCATTACTCCCAGATTCATTTTTACTCTATTTTGGGAAAAGTTCAAAACTTAAGGCAATAAGGGATAATATCACCATATTGCAGGTAAACCATTACCACTGCAAACTTGACACCCTGTCTCTGTCCCAGGAGGGTGGAAGTCTGCATGTTTTTAGAACCAAACTGATGTATAGTTTGTATGCTGAATATCACCAGCCACTAGCAAAAGACAAAACAACGGCTGAGCCTTCCTAGTCTGTGTAAAACAGTGAAAGTATTAGTTTTAGCAAGCAGAAGTGAAACCTAACAGGTTCATAGATTAGTTAGTACTAGGCTTATTGCCTTTGTTAGTCATTTTAAGCCTAGCCAATTACCCCATGTGAGAATCAAACCCTGCACCTTGTGTCTCCAAGGTAAAGACCTTGACCATTCTGCCATCCTCCCACCCATATATCACATAATGACGCACTGGGATCTGTGGTTACTTGGCATTACGAAGCCATGGGACAACCTTACAGCAAGTGTTATGTTGTAATGCACACAAACATGCTGCCTGAAATCAATATGTCCCTGGCCAAAGTTCCCCTAATTGTATAAATACCATCTAAATACCATCTTGGGTCTCCCCAGAAAAGAGGCTACTAAACTAGTGGGACTAAGTTGGTCAATAAAGCATAAATAAATAAAACTAAAACAAATAACTAAAATATAGTATATTTCTTGGCATCCATCCATGTCATAGATTACACTGTACTAGAACTCAACAGATCTGAGTCGAAGAAGTTTATGATAGGTGGCGAGTGTCATAGATTACACTGCACTAGAACTCAACAGATCTAAGGAGTTTATGATAGGTGGCGAGTGTCATAGATTACACTGCACTACAACTCAACAGATCTAAGGAGTTTATGATAGGTGGCGAGTGTCATAGATTACACTGCACTACAACTCAACAGATCTAAGGAGTTTATGATAGGTGGCGAGTGTCATAGATTACACTGCACTACAACTCAACAGATCTAAGGAGTTTATGATAGGTGGCGAGTGTCATAGATTACACTGCACTACAACTCAACAGATCTAAGGAGTTTATGATAGGTGGCGAGTGTCATAGATTACACTGCACTACAACTCAACAGATCTAAGGAGTTTATGATAGGTGGCGAGTGTCATAGATTACACTGCACTACAACTCAACAGATCTAAGGAGTTTATGATAGGTGGTGAGTGTCATAGATTACACTGCACTACAACTCAACAGATCTAAGGAATTTATGATAGGTGGCGAGTGTCATAGATTACACTGCACTACAACTCAACAGATCTAAGGAGTTTATGATAGGTGGCGAGTGTCATAGATTACACTGCACTACAACTCAACAGATCTAAGGAGTTTATGATAGGTGGCGAGTGTCATAGATTACACTGCACTAGAACTCAACAGATCTAAGGAGTTTATGATAGGTGGCGAAAGATAATGGTAAGAATTACAGCAAAAAAGTCAGGCTTCTTTGTAACTACTGGAACTTCTGCAGATAAATTATCAGATATGAATTTCTCATGATCATAAGTGTATTCATCCAGAGTTGTTGGGCAGATGTTTGCAAATCTCACATGCTTTAGTCTTGAATTTAAGGTCCATTAAGCAATGATCAGGACATAGCCGGCTTTAGGTACCAGTGAACCCTGTAGTCGCTGGGGGCCCCCAGTTCCAGAAAGTTATGTTATTCTGATATTTTGTAACAGGTCTGTGAAACCAACAAAATCTAGTACAGCAATCTTGAATACTTAAGAAACCAGGTAGATAATAACTCTTATTGGTGTCTCCTTTAAAATTCAAAGATACCTCTGGTTATAGTAACAATGTTTTATCCGGTAACAAGCTTCACAATTCCATTACATATTTTATCACTGAAGTAGTGCCACAAACCCTGCTGGTGGACATTATCTCCACTAAAACTAACAACAAAGCCAGCATTAGGTACCTGCAATACCCATGGCTGCAGGGGGCCCCTTAGTTATCCTTGACTGGATGGGAGCCCCACAAAAGCTGCTGGTGGTTGGAGAAAAATAAGGATAAAAACATATTAATTTCATGATTACGGTCCTTAACCTGAACATGGCTGCGATACGGCCCTTTTAGGAGAAAGCTGATAATGGACACGAGTAAGATGAGCACTAGAGAGATCAATAGCTCAGAGTGACCAATCACAGTGCAGACCTTCCTCAGGGAGGGTTTTCCCTTTCATGGAGGTTTATAAATACTGGCAGAACACCTGATACTATAACTCTCAACTTCTTTGCCAAAGAATTCATCTCAGTGCCAAAAATAATAGCAGAATAAAGTCTGAAAATCAAGAACACACTTTAAATATTACTCTAATTCACTTAGAAAGTTAGTAGAATAACAGCTATGGCATCAACATCCGTTTTTTGGACAATAAGTATAAAACTGATGCCTGGATTTATTGACTGTAATTCTGAATGATTTATCAGCAAAGCAAAGTTTTTACAGAGCGAAATTATGAGCATAATCAGGGAAGGTCTGTAAAATCAGGGACAGTGACAGGTATGCATTACTCCTCGAGGAGGTAAATAAGTGACTTACCCCTGCTGCTGTTTGATGACTGCTAAACACCAGTCACCGATGTGGTGTAGGAGTATCAGTGCTGCACAATGTATTGCTATTTGCTGAAATAAGTACAAAACTAATATTGTGTGTGTCTTTGTAAAAAATATCACTGATTTTTATCTGTGCACACACCCATTAATGCTAGGAGACATATGTTATTATTCTGGGTATCAGTAAAATACAGCTAACAAGTAATTATATTTCAAAATTGAGGCATAAAATATATCATAAAACATTCATACACTTAGATCTTCTAGGATTCTGGTGGTCAATACTCTCTAGACTGTATAAATGGATATGAGAGGCTCTCTTAATCATCCTTGACTGTGTGGGGGGGGGGCACACAAAGGCTGCTGCCTGTTGGGGGAAATGAGGAGAAAAAATGTATTAATTTTCTGATTACGCTCTTTAACATGAGCAGGGATACGTTAGGACCCGGTTAAGATAAAACTGATAATGGCCACTGCTCTGAACTATACCCATTCTTAGATGTGTGTGTGGAGGGGGTTTTGTGTGGTTATTACATCTTTAATTTTCATCACAGTCAAACCTTAGAGGTGTGCACCGGAGATCAGTATAGCTTATGTTTGGCCTAAGGCTAGTGTGGTTAATGTTTGTTTTACTTTTCTGACAGACCTCACAGGTGTACAAAAACGTTACTACAACTTCTGTAGGGGCAGTGTACTGTCTAGGAGCAGCGAAGTAGAATACATTACTGTCATCATTATTTTTTCACTTTTCTCACAATCGTACTTCAACACATATACTGGTGTCTGCCTTTGGGGGCTACAGGTAAGGAGTGAGGAGGCAAGCTATGCATATGTATGTCAGCAGTCACTTGAAATACATGATTGTGGCAATTTGTACCTCTGCTGTCATCCCAATCTAGCACCAATGGGATACACTGGCAGTGACTGTCTTTTTTGGGGAGGTTAGGGAGTCAGGCAGTATTCTGGGATAAACCTGTGTACCCTCACAACAAAACAGGAAAATGTACCAGTAGAGGAAGACTGCTCAAACCTTGCTGGAAAATCGACTTTATTCACAAAGACACGACAGGGCAACCATCAGTTAGAATTCAAATGTCACAAGCACTAACGCTATGTCTACACACCTGAGTTTTCGTTTGCAACACTTCTTCAGATGCAATACATTCTCCTCCCAACAAGCCTGTCTACTTTTATACATACATAATTAATCCTATTAAACAATTAAACAATTAAAATGAATTACCTACATCACAATTAGTACAGCTTCAAATAAATCACTCTAAACATCACATACAATAACCTTAACTTCTTCATTACTGTTAAGCACAAACCTAAAATATCAGAACATAAAATCTAACACATATAAAATCCTTCATATTGTAATAATATAACAATTACATGTCTAATTTCAAAAAACATTTCTTTAAAAAACATTCATAAAAATCTCCTTATATTGTAGCACATATCCTCATCTACTTACCCCCTCTAGTGTTCAAAATAGGGTACATTCAATAGTGCATAAGCTTTCTAAATACTAAGTCTGTAATAACAACTACCAACATATCAAAATAAAATCCTAAACCAACTAATACTAAAAAATATTTAGGATAAAAATCATAATATACAAAAGTAATAATAGGCAAAAAAGCTTCAACTGCTTAAGCCTAACATAATTAAATCAAGAAGGGCAAAATAAGGCACTTTATTATTCTGGCCACATTCATAAATGCAACTAAATATTCACAATTTTGCTGCCCTCAATTTGAGGACTGGGGCCAAGGAGACAATATTGTTCAAGCCTGGTGGATTATAAGACTCCAACTGTAATTGCCATAACAGTTCTTTATATTCAATAGTGTCTTCCCAAGGACCCCCTCTTATATCTTTATTCACAACTTCCAAGACATAAAAATGAAACATTGCTTCAACACATTTCCTTTTGTGCCTAAACAAAGCATTATTATTACTGCAAGTCCTAATATCATAATTATGCTCATATATACGATTTTTCAGCTTACGTTCAGATTTGCCCACATAAAAAGCATCACACTTTTTGCACAGACTCAAGTACACTATTCCACTTGTTTGACAATTAGCAAACTTAGAGCTCCTTATCAATATGTCCCTGCTCTGTATGTATACTGTGTCCTTAGCATAAATGTATGGGCATTGTGGGCAGCTTCCACATTTAAAAGTGCCTATTTTACCCTTCCTAAATGTTAACCCCCTCCCCTTAGTCTCAAAATAATTTTTAAGGTTCTTACCCTTCCTAAATGTACACTTAAATGGGTGTTCAAATAGACAGTCCAAATCCGATAATTCACTAAACTTCTGCCATTCATTTTGTATTAAGTTAGTGATAAATTTGGCTTCTCCATTGTAGTCAATAACTAAATTGTTCCTAACATCCACTTCTTCTACCTGTCCCAAAGCCTTAAAGGATTCCTCCTTCCCTAAAATCGGGGAGTACTTTTCCTGCCTACCACTCACCACTTCTGTTTCCACTTCCTTTATTAAGGCCTCAGGGTAGCCTCTTTCTAGGAACATTTCATGCAATTTCTCACATTCCTCCTTAAAATCTTTATTCCTGGAGGACATTCTGCTACCCCTAACATATTGTCCCTTAATTATTCCTTTTTTATGATGGTGAGGGTGGGCACTCTGGTATGAAAGATAGGAATTTGAATAACTGTCTTTTCTAAAGACCCTAGAAAAAATAAACCTGTGTACCCTCACAACAACTTAAAAATAAGACTGAAATTCTTTTCCTACTCATGATTTTAGTTTAGGCTACCACTGGATTAAAAGGTTGGAAAAATGTTTTAAAGTGCATCCCAGAGAATCTACAACCCTATGGCTTCTTAGACCCTCCCCCGGATTTACTAATCTTCCGTGTAAGACTAGATTAGTCTTACACAGAAGCGCCAGTGTAAGAGTATGATGGCAGCACGCCATGCATATTAATGAGGGCGCGCTGCCTCAACTCTAAAGCTTACATGGAGAGTGGACAAGTGTAGGGGGCATGTCGGACTGCTGAGCAGTCCAAAAATCCATGCCACTGCAATGAAGAAACGCTGCAATTTCGAGTTACATGAGCGAGTCCGCTCACATGCATACAATGTAACACTACACTCCCACATGTTAAACTTACAAAATTAAAAATAAAAAGAATTTTTTTCTTCCAATATAGCTGCCCATATCTGCACGAGTTTGCCCATTGCTTAGCTACAGTTAGCAGCTTAGACACCAGAAGAGGATAATAAGAAAAATATATGCAAATTAAGCAACACAGCAATAGCGTAGTGGTTACAGCCTTCGCACAAAGAGGAGGCATTCCTGGTTCGAGTCCCACTACTGCACATTCCATTTTTTGTGAGAAATCTGTATACAAAAATATTTCCTGACATTTTTTATGTATAAGTTTTGTAAAAAACATTGAAATGTTAAATGTAGTAGTGAACGAATTATATATATAAAGGTGAAATGGTTATGCATTCTGAAGCATGAGTACCTTATTTTAAGCAATATAAAGCACTGCTAAGCACATTTTACCATTATTGAGTATATTTATATGCTAACCAGCACAACCGTAATGTGTTTGTGCGTAGTTGCGCACCGCGCTAAACAGCGCAACGGGCGTTGGGCAAAGTTGAGCAAAGCCGGGTAAACACGCTCACACCTGCTTTACTGTTCCTTAACCAGTCAGGTCTGCCCAGAAGGAAAATAAAAAGCAGTGACAGGGCTCGAACTCAAGATACTGTGCACTATAGTCACAGTACTTAACCGCTAAGCCATGACAGCATTTCACAAACATGCACTTTCAACAGACACATATCTATCAAAGGAATTTTAAACATTGCCAACATCAGCTAAGCAGGCATGCCTACAGCTGAGTTTTGCCAAAACTGGCCAATCACAAATAAGTGCGGGAAATGAGGCATATTTAAGCTCCACAGGCGGGAATACTTGCTATAACTGGTTGTAGCTTCCTTCTGCAGTCAGCATGGCTGGTGTTGGTGAAGGCACTCAATTTAGAGTGCAACACTGGGGCATCCAGGAGTCCAAAATTATGGTTTGGCTCCTTGTCCAGAATCATGAGGAAAGACTCCTGTGGGGCCAGTACCAGGGTACCCAATATAAAACAGAGGCCTGGAACAGTCTTGCCCGTGATCTCACCAGTGCCACTGGTGTTCTTCGGACTGGTGAGCAGGTCAAGCACCATTATTCTGACCTGAAGCGATGGAGGGAGGATCAACTGGACCAGTGGATCCAGGAATCCCATACGATGCGTAATGCCCCAGTACCGAGTAAGTAGCCATTGTATTAAGTAGTTAAGAATTGCTATGGTTGCCTATACTATGGATAGGCATGTCTCAGTATCACTGCATTTACTTCACAGCTGCAGGTGACTGGACTATGAACCAGCAAGCCCATGAAGATAGGCTGCAAAGGCTGCGTCATGAAGCAGGTTAGTAATTATTCTGCATGTACTGTTATATAAAATAAATGAGAGAGCCTTCAAAAAGTCTTTTAACCCAATAAATAAAGGTGTAATAATCCTTTAATAAATGTATGATACATGGAGTGCGTCTGTGTCATTTCTTTAATATGTTGTTGTACTGTTGCATTCTACAAATAGTAGTGTTGTATTAAGCAGTGTCAACCCACATTTGTGTAGGACCATATAACATGGATGAAGGGAGTGCCAGTAGCTTGTATGCATATGTACAGCCCCCAACTGTTGGTTCTTGGCCAGCATGCACAGGTTAATCTGGCACATGAGCAGCTTGGTATTGTGTTCCCCAGAAATGTCAGTGTGCTGCCAGAAATGTAGGCAGCTGTTAACATACAACGGATACTTTCACCTGAACATATCTAGATAATTATATGAAAGTAGATCTGTCAGTGTACCATCTTAGCAGTAGTGTGCGTGAGCAACTCTCAAAATATGTGGCAGTAACATCTGCATCTTGGACAGTTTGTATGTAAGATACAGCTCATGTATATAATGAGCTAGCAAAATCCAAGTGCACAAAATAAGGACATTAGGCAGAGTGTAATAATACATGTAAGGGACATATAACTGCAGTTAATAGGAATGCAGTGAAAACTAGAAGGTTTTACAAGTTGTTAATTGAGCTATCTTTTCCCACCCTACTGTATGTGCATAAAAAATCCAATTCCACACCTCAATTGGTATGTCTAATCTCAAAACATTTGTTGGGACATATGTCCTATTGGTTTATAAATATTTGCATTTATTTCTATGCATGTGCCCTGTTAAAATACCACAATATTGGTGGCCTGTTGCCATCAATTCAACGTGCATGCTGTTGTAATGTCCACTATTGTTCTACATATGCATGTGTTATGCTTGCTTTTCAACTGTTGAAAATCTGGTGTGTTGGTTTAATGGGAATACTTCTGCATGCTGTTATAACTAATTGGGAATGCTGTTGACTGTTACTAACCCATATCTTTATTAAACTTTCCAAAACATAGTTCATATGGGAAGGCCGGTCCCAGCAGACCCACCTGTCCCACCTCAGCTGGCCATGGCACCAGCAGATCTGGTGCCCAGTCTGGGACCTCCACCTCCATTGGCCCTGTGCCACCTTCGGCTGCAGGGGATGGGGCTCAGCCCTCCTGTGCAAGCATGGGTGGAGGGGCACCTATCACCCTTCGAATGGTCCGGGCTGTGCTGTGTAGAGAGATTGAACATTCTGTTGCAGAACCTCTACGCCAGCTTGAGACCCGAGTGGCACAACTCCTGGATCAGCCTGCCCCTCCTACACAGCCCCCAGCACAGCCACCCTCTAGGCCATGAAGGTGGAGTGGTGACTGCCCATGGGTGGGGACCTCAGTCCCACTGTTTCCATCTGGGGGTTCATGGGCTTGCAATTTCCAAACATCCCTCCCTGTCAAAGGTGTTCACCCACCACGTGTCATATACCAGCCCTATATGCCTTGTTTGTCTTGTCTGTTTACTTCCCCAACCTACCTCCCCAAATATACCTACTTCCCCTACCCCACATTCCACTCTCACCGGAAATAAAAATAAAAAGGGCAATCTGTTCCCAAAAAAAAAATTGCGCCCCATACACAGCTGCCCATTTTGCACACATGTCCACTGGACACATTAAATGTAATTTAATTGACATAACAACATACTTTGTTGTCCTCACCCCTCTCTCACGGGTTGAAGGGTTCATATCTACCTCCAAATTTATTGCATATGCACAGCTGTTGAAGAAATGGACAGCTATAGATCTTCCCTACACCCGTCCTGCACATCCCTGGCTATTTTCCATACTGTCTTTCCCTCTTTGTGCCCCTTTTTCACCCCTTTCCTATCTCCCCATTTTTCTTTTCTTTCAAAGAAATTAGCGTGGGGGTGTGCGGGAGTAAGCACTATTAAGCAGCAGTTAGCGGGTTTGCATTTGTTTGCACTTGGCTAAGCAATATGCAGCATTGCGCAAACCCGCTTACAACTGCTTAAAAGTGCCTTAGTCACTCTGTATGTGAAGGCCCTTGTTCTGGTCGAGAACAAAATAAAACACCTCTAAGTCTCGAACCCTGGACCTTACACACACACACTACACAACATGAAGTACCACTAAGCCACAGTAGATATACATCAAGTTGGTGATGAAGTAAATATATCATGCATCAGAATGAGTGAATGTAAAGGAAAAATAGGAAAGCCATACCACACAACGTGTTCTGTGGATCTTTACCAACAGTTGTTGTGGGATTACATTACATGACTGTAATAAGAGAAGCAGCCATTCTAGCAGGAAATAATGTTACACCATCACTTTACAACTCCACACAGTATCACAGCAGGACAAACACTAGCATATCTATTTAGGGCAGAGGCCATACCTCTCAACTGTCCCTAATTTTCAGGGATGTCCCTGATTTTGACACAAATTTTAGCTCTGTCCCTCTGAATCTCTCCTAAAACTACTGACTTTGGGCAGAAAGGTGGTGAATTACACTTAATGAATAATGACAATAAATAAGAGTTAGACACTTCTTTTACTTCAGAAAAGGTCTATTAATTCATATGCTCTGATTCTCTCAATGTTTCAACTTAATGGCACTAATATTTTAAAGGTGTCCCTGATTGTCCCTGACATTTTCTTGACTTTTCCCTGAGTCTGTTCAAATATGTACCCGAGTGTTTGAGAGGTCTGGCAGAGGCAGAAACACAGAGGAATATTAGCCTTTCTGCTGTTACACACTGTGCAAATAGCTTTGGAAGGAGTTCCGGAAGCATACCCTTATGCAGGAATACAACACTGGAATATAAAAGGATGTAGCAATGTACTGGTAGCAACCAACTGTAACAATGCCATTGCTCTAGTGCTGAAAAGACCAGTGTGGTGCACAGACAAAAAAATAACAGGCTATTCTCTGGCTATCATGTGGATAGGTCCACAGTTGGGAGTTACGCAAACAGACTACTTGCCTTGATAAACTAACATGTACACAGCAACCCTGTAAGTCCAGCAAGATAAAATCCACACAATACTACTTGCGCTCTCTGTACTTCTGCACCCCTACCCAAATGTAGAATATACCTGTGTGTGCAGGGCCTACCAAGGATGTAGGTAAGTATACTCACAGTACTGAAATGTGTCCAGCTTTTCTGAACAGCTCATGCTAATGTCAACACTAAAAAAGCACAAACTGTTTAGAACCGAGTAAATGAATATTCACAGTATAATAATTCTTGTGCCAAAGGAATACATCTCTAGAACTAGTTTTGTATGGCAGTTAATTGCAACAGTTGAAAAGAAAGTACATCTTTTCCATGTATCTTGGGGTAGCATTTTGAGGGGTGAGTACATTTCTACCCTGACAAGTGGGTACTGGAAGCAGCAACATTAGGTCCAAGTACAAAATGTAAATCTCTGGCTGCACCCCTGGCTTCTGATATAAGAACTATACCAACCTTCAGTCTTAAACAATGATGTCCACACCAAACAAGGATGATCTCCATCTTGGAAAGCTGAAAGGGCCACGCCTAGATGAGTCAGCAATTTATAATACTGGGTTGCTAGGACAGTGACTACTGCAATTACTACACAGCAGGCTGCATGCAATTAGCAAATGGTGGCCACTAATTGGTGCAGAGGCCATCACATGTTCATGTGCAAATTCCTACAAAAGCAGGCTGCAATCTCTGCCAACAAACTCAATCACTCTATTGCAGAGAGAGAGAAAAGGAAAAAGAAATATTACCAAATTATACAAAGGAAAGGTATGTGACACATATGTATTTACTGGCATGTAGTAGATGTTATTGAAGAATAGTCTACATAATGTGAAACATTCATATATGTGGCAGCAGTACTTCTTTATGCACAGATGTTCTGCTTAACTACTGCTATGGACAATACTGTGTGTACCTGTGGGCAGTGGGACATACCTGTGAAATGTGTAGCTCAGTACTAAATGTCAAAGATCTGATCCATTTTATCTGTGTTCTGTACAGTAGTGTGGCCAATGGCTGTTGGGGGGGGATTAGCGCTGACATTATATAAACATGGGTGTGGTAAAACACATGCATGATAGTCATATTAAAATGTAGCTTAGCATTGGCAACTGCTGTAGCAGTCTAGTATGCTTATCTAGCATCTGTTGCCATATATACCCCCCTAAGTTAGTCTGTGTTCATATGTGACACCTGTTTGTGTTGCAGCACGACCCAACAGTTCAGCTGTGAGGTCCAGGGACTTACAACAGTGTGGACCATGTGTGTGTATGCCATACGCATATGAAGAAATGTGTCATATATATTCACATCTGTATATGTGCATAGAGCAGGGGACATACTGCAACTGTTTGCGAAGGGGGGAGATATATATGTTGGTGAAGGTTAGTATGCACACATTTGTATGTAGGTTTTAGTGTGCGACAAACAAGATAACATACAGTGTGGTATATGACATGTGGTGATTATTGCAATGCTGAAGCCAGTAAAGCCTGCTAAAGCTACCTGGGCTGTAAACACCTTCAATGCATTTATCCCAAGACTGTGCGATTTTATTACATTACTGTACACCTTACATCATTTGTATAATTGATATTCTCACTATGAAAGGTGAAATGTATACTGTACACCTTACATCATTTGTATAATTGATATTCTCACTATGAAAGGTGAAATGTATATGTGCCTCTCTCTCTATATATATATATATGTATATATACATATATATATATATATATATATATATATATATATACACACATATACATATATATATATATATATATATATATATATATATATATATATATATATATATATATATATATATATATACACACACATATATATATATATATATATATATATATATATATATATATATATATATATATATATATACACATATGTGTGTGTGTGTATATGTAGACAAATGGATGTGTATATGTATATATACATATATATTTATATATACTCATACACACCTACATCTACTTGTTGCAATAGATTCTCTGTACTGTTGACTGACTGTGATGGTCAATATGTTTGTGAATACGTCAAAGATATGTATCTGTGGGATACCTTAGTGGGAAACTGTTTATGTTATGGTATTATGGGTCCTTGCTTTGATCCTAGCAAACTTTGTGTATTCTGTTGCTAGGCAGAACAAGTGCTATTGCATACAGTGTGATTAAGTCCCTTGGTTTTAACTAGGGTCTGTCATTGGAGGCTAAAGCACTGCATCTATGATTATTGATTGGTACTGATGTTGAATGCAAATCCTGTGTGTACTGTAGTACTGATTGAAGCTCTGCGCCTGCACAGAAAAGTATGGTGTATGTCCACATTGCTTGCATCCACTGTTTTGTGTGGTCCCTGTATTCATCACAGATTACATTTCTCAAGATTAAGGTTGTGTAAGTACTGACACACAGTACTGTATAGTACACACTGAAAGCGTATCTGGGTTGTCATACCTTTGTGTCCTGTAATTATGTCTGATGTGCGTGTGGGTATGTCTGTAACCTGTCCTTTGACATATGTGTAGTAATACATATAACTGCGCATCTAGCAACATTCATAGTGTACTACAGCAGTATGTGACCTATATTCCCAATTGTGCACATATTTGGGCCACAAGTTTGGCATTAACAAGTTGTGTGGTATAATAGTAATAAATTTACTGGACCTTACACTGATTGTGATGGATGATGTATTTCTTTACACATCAGCTTGAGGTATATCTGATGTGGCTAGGTGGTGCATCGTGTTGCACACAGTGTGCCAGGTACTCTTGTATAGTGATTTTATTTTGTTGCTGTGCAGAACATGGTTCATTAGACAGTGAGCAAGGCACTTTCAAGCAGTTGTGGGGTGAGCAGTGATAAGTAGCAGTTACAGTGTTTCACTCTCAGTTAGCTTATAGGTTGCTATATATGGCAGTTCAGTGATATCTGTACTGTATAATGTTAATTGTGCCATATGATTTGCTCAGACATATTTTTGTATTTATGTCTTCCAGGGATCATGGCCCACCCCAAAACAGACACCCGAGTTACAGTAGTGCTGCAGATGATATCATTACTAGGAGTATGATTCAGCACTACCGTTGCATGTTTTCACGAACCAGCCAGGGCCAGTAGGAGCGTACTGCAATGTGGCAAGATGTCCGCAGGGTCAATGAGGTAGGCCTGCATAACTGGACATATGAGCAGGTACGCCACCACTGCAGTGATCTTCTCAAACATGTCCATCAGCATGCTGCTGATGTGCGTAGACAACAACTTGTAACAGGGGGTGTTGTTAATATCCATCCCCCCCTCACCAAATTGGAGGAGCTGCTGATGAGCATGGTGCCACCTGCCAAACAACAACAGCAGCAGACATACACCATGATGGAGGTTGAAGCCACTCAGCAAGCACACATGGAGCATGTAGGTAACATGGCATATCTGTAGACTACTGTTATCTGTATTGGTAAATCATGCATATGTGAGATGTGGAGTGTGTCGTTCAAAGATGTGAAGCCTGTTGTTGTGCAATACTGATCATTTGGAACATTCTGTACCCCTGTGAATGTAAACTATTGTTGTACTGTAAGATTGCAAACACACGGTAGGAATGCCACAGTTGTGGCCACTGACAAACTGTCTCATCTCTATGTAGGTACCTCTGGGGTGACATCAAGGCAGCGGACAGATGCTGGTGAGTGTGTTCTACATATATTATTGTAAATAAAAAGTGCATGTTATATAGTTAAGGTGTAGGCCATGTAAACATGTAACACACCTACCCATAATGCATGCTGTGCATGTTTGGTGTAAGAGCACGCACATCTCACTAATGTAATTAGCTGCCTCAAACACATGCAATACCCAGACCATCTCAAACAAATGTGGCTAGACTGTAGTGACCATTGGATAGGCACAGTTGATACTCAGCATGTACATAACATACACATCCAAAGCACAGCTGATACTCAGCATGCACATAACATACACATCTATGTCATACACAGAGCATTTTAACATGCTACACATAAAGGATTCCCAAACCCTCTGTAAAGACACACTCCAGTATCCAAAATTTCATCCACACATTACACATAACATACCTGAGGGGTAGAGGCCTATCCTGGGGCATTTAAACACTCTGCAACACACTACACATTCACATCAGGGAATGCTCCTTATTTGCCCTCCTTATAAACTCACGTAACAACTGGTTGTGAAATGGTGAATTTAGCCAAGGTAGTACAGTTTCGGCATAGCATGATTAGTGCTGGTTTGTGAAACATTTGTAGCCTTGAGTGACCACCTGATGCTTCATGATGATGACCTGTGGTACTATACCCCATCCAGTTATTGTAACCACAGTACTACACATAGCTGTCATTGCTAAACACCATAATGATGCGTGTGCACACATATGCACCTCTAAACAGTATGCATACTAATCACCATTTGCACAACTGACACATATATGTCTTGTGATGCTATTGAGTGGCTACGTCATATGACACATATTGGGTATGTGTAGTGTTTAAATATGCAGTTGTGTTTTAGCATGCCATGAATGAGACTGGCATGTCCACAATATAATCTACACTCACCATAAGTACCGTGCATTGGGTATGTGGCCGAATGGTATTCCATCAATTATCCATACACCACTGATGATGTTGTGTGAATACTCATCATGCATGTGCTAAAAATGTGTCCACAATTATTTGCTAAAGACACAGAGGCTGTAATCAGCATTGGACACCTATCTGACACACAGATACACATCCAGCAATGGTATGTACACCTGTGAGTTATGGTGCACAGTACATCACAGGGTCATGAATACCTGCACAGCAATGTTGTGTCCATGTATGCATTGTGTTCCAGGTGGATGGCCATCACCTAATAACAAAACACATGCATCAAAGCCATGTATACTGTTAGTAACAAGGACTAACTACACTTGCACTGCATGCTGTTGAGCAACACGTCCTGCATGCTGACATGTGTGATATGACTGTTTTGCTTGTGATACTGTACCCCACCATCACCTGCTATTGTGTATGTTTTGTGATTGCTGGTGTTGTGTGTGTCTGCTTTCGGGAGGAGTGTAATTTTGTGTGTGTGCGTGTGTACATGTGGTCTGAAGTCATTTTCAGGTCTTAAAGTGTGTTTCCTGTTTTCCTCTCACAGGTGGTGAGGTGGGGCTGGTTCAGTACAGCAGGGAACCTGATGTCACTGAGACAGACAGTGATCATGAGGATAGGTGTGTTGAGGCACAGGCAGGTTTGTCAGGGTCTGTTGTTGGGCCACCAATTGACAGTACACAAGTCCCCACCCCAACCATGCACACAGTCATACTGCCTGTACATCCATCATCACCATTGCCCTTAGCTGAGGGACAGTGTACGGTCGGCACTGGCCAGGATAGTGTGGTATCTATGGCACATGTATCAGAACACAGCAGCCATAGCCAGATGTATGGAACAGTACCACACAGGCAGATGCCCTGGGGTTCTCGTCAGAGCACTGCTGGTCATCATGCCCCTGGCAGACGTGCCACACCTCTTTCTACCACAGGCATGTTCTAGGCTGTCATGGAGGCACAGACAGGGGCTAAGGGCACAGAGGGCTCATTACACCTCTGTAAATGACAGTATCCATGACCTAGCAGGTGCCATACGTAACTACAACCAAGAAATAAAGAAAGTCCCAGGAGAAATTTGCAGCTGATTTCTTTATTCACATAAAAACACCAAATAAACGCCGTTAAAACCATGCGTTTTCGTCCCATAGACTTCATCAGATTTAGCATGTGACCTGGTTTCTGATACATTTTATACCCTATTTAAATTAGTGAGGAACCAATCAAAAGTTCGTACATTCAATTTAATCAAATACTAATACAATCCCACAGAATCCAAACATCTTGAATTAAAATCAACTTTTATCATTTCTATTGCTTGTATAGTGTATGTCATAAATATCTTACTCTAAACACATTTATTCCATACGTAACTACACTGAGGTCAATGATAGACATTGGGGTGAGACATTGGATGTCCTCCACAATGTCATGTCCATGTGTCAGGACAGTGCGGGACGGTTGAGACGTCAACATGGACGTATGCCAGCAACATCACCAGCTGGAGGTGACCGTGGACATCCAGCAAGTCACACACGCTCCCGTAGTGCCAGTACCAGCCCCCACAATATTGGGGGGGCTGTCCATAGACCGTCCTAGAATACCACGTGCATGTGGCTCTGGCCAGTCCCAGCAGGGACCTGGATCCAGTGGACATTTGTCAACCTCTTTGGATAGTATCTAATCTGGATTAGTACCCGATACTGTCTGTAGCACCCCTGCCAGGCACAGGTTCCATATCCGTGGCCAGAGACGGTGATCTGTAAAGCCTGCCAGGTACAGTCTGTAGCTGTCTCACAAATCCCCATACATGGCAGCCACATGGTGGAACTGTGTGCATGCAGAGACACACATATAAACCAGAAACCTTGGGCAAACACATACCTGCACACATGACATCAACATTGGCCCATAACAGTACTCATGGCCCTCACACACACACGTCGATTGTATGGCTCAGTGTAGGCCTCTGGCAAACCAACAACACACCCTGTGCATATGATGAAACCTGTGCCACCTCTTGTCATCTGTAACATTGATGCAGGAACAGGCTAACATGGTGCTGATGCACAGGGTGACTTTAGTAAAGTATAGCAATAGTTGGATGTGTAGCATGTTGTCAGCAGTAAAGTGTAATGATATCCTTGAAGGTGTAGCTGAGCAGGCATGATGCATTAAAGCTGTACTTAGCAATGTTGTATTGTTTTCACCAGTGTTTATTCCAATTGTGTTTTGTTCGCCCATGTGCCACTTGGCTGATGTGTGTAGTTGTGTCAGCATGCATTATACAGTGGACACGAAGTGTGGGGTGTGTGCAACACACGTTTGCAGGTGTCAATTTGTGAACATGATGGAGGTGCACTGTCTGCATATACATGCATACTGGACACATTGGCAGGGTGACATGCCCTGTATTGGCCAGTGTTAACACTCCATAAAACTTGAGTACGCATGTGTGTGTATGACACGGGTTGACACTGTGCTGTGGGTGATGCTGTTGCTGCTGTCATTGGTTTGCATTACTAAAGTTAACACTGTCCCAGCTGCATAATCCTTTAGTAATGCACACTGTTCACCTACAGGGTTGCATGGACCGTGCTATCACAAACACAAGAAATTCTCACTTATACAGTAAAAGTGCATTAGTCTCATGGACCCCTGCCATAAACTAAATATATAATAAAAGGTGTGAAGTTGTACTAAAAAAAGAGTTACATACCAAGAAGGGATAACCTCTCTAGTCAGTATCATTGGGAAAATACAAGCCCTCATTAAACATACAAGGCAAGCTTCAAAATACAAAATGGCAAGGATTCCAAAGACAACACTAAAGCTTTCTTTAGTGTTGTTTATAACATACAGGGGAAATCTCAGATCGGGTCACAGTTAATGTTAATGGTTACAAAGTACACTTATCTGACTGACATTACCAATTTCTTCTCAGACAGTTTGAATGCGGATTTCACCAACCTGTCGTTACACAAGGGCCACATTTCCAGACCTGAAGAATGTAAAACCTGATGATTCACAGACACTCTAGTTAAAACATCTCTTTACCAAAGTCCAAACCACAGTGGCAATGGTACTGGACAGTGTCCCTGGCTGCGTCATACACAAGCTGACATATGAAGTCACCACTCGTCTAAACACTCTGTCTAAATGCAGCCTCTATACAGGTTACATACTTGTGGAATGACACACGGTTATGGTGTTCACAGTCCACAAGGGTTGAGCTACAACGTCTTCTACTTTCGGATGCTCCCATTAGGGGTCGCCACAGTAGATCATCTGTTTCCATTTCATCCTGCCCTCTGCATCTTGCGCTGTCACACCATCCACCTGCATGTCCTCTCTCACCACAGCCAAAAACCTCATCTTAGGCATTCCTCTTTTCCTGTTACCTGGCGGCTTCATCCTTAGCATCTATTTCACAATATACTCTGCATCCCTCCTCAGCACATGTACAAACCAACTTAATCCTGCCTATCTGGCTTGGTCTACTAACCTTCAAACCTGGGCTGACCCTCTAATATACTTATTCCTAATCCTGTCCACCCTCGTCACACCCAGTACAAATGTTAACATAAATTGATTAAGGGTAGAACTACAACACATCCTGGAAACTCTCACCCTATAAGCCAGACAAATGTTATCTGGAAGGCTATGGAGCACAGCATTATGGAACTCATTAACAGAGACATTATGAACCTGCAAACACTGCACCATACCCACTTAGCTTCTCTAAAGGCCAGATCATGGCTCCTACACCTAATAGACTTCAAGCCAGTTAACAAGGCTATAGGTGAGGGAGGGGAGGTCCACACAGCCAAGCTATAGCTCACCAGCAATTCATACCCATCCCACATTCTGGTATTATACATAACCTCAACAGACTGACCAAAAACGATTGTTAGATGATGGACTGACAACTGATGCCCAGATGTAGGACACACAGTAACATTTGCAGCCTCCATGTACTATTCTATGCCAGTAACAAGTGGTATTCACCTGCACTCAGTCCTGGGACCACTCCTGTTTGGCATATAGCTTTCTTAGGTACAAGCAAACACAGTAGAGATATGTCTGCCCGCGTTTGATGAAAATGCATACTGTGGGCTATACTTTATTCTCCAGATGACACACACATCCTCCAAAAGGGTATCATAGAGACATATACCTGGTGTCAAACTCATGCTGTAAAGCTATAAGCCAAAGAAAGCATAGTTATCCACTTTTAGAAAACAAAGTATCCCCAGAGTACCACACAGGTAGCAGCCCCCAAAATGTGGAACAGGTACTAATGCATACATAGACTCATGTGTTTAGTCATCTCTCCTTTGATAATCACATTACCAAAGGGTTTTGGAAATCCCTCTGTGGAGCACATAAGCAATAAAGGGTTTGCATGCAGATCCACAGAGGTTGTTGCACACCTATAATGATTAGTCATCTTTGCCAGACTTTGCTTGCTTTGGAACGGGATTCAAATATACCTCAAGCATAAACCCTCACTGATTGAAAACTGTGATGAATGGATGTGAAACAGAGGACGTAGCCCCAGGATCACTGCAGTGGCTACGCTTGTCACAAGCATACAGATGTGACCTAATGTCTGGAAAGCGCCAGCATGCTCTGGCAAAGACAACAGATGCTTTCATGGAGAAAACAGAGTACCCACCTATGAAATAATTGAGGTCACATGTATGTATATGGCTTTGCCCCACAGCTACCTTACATGTGTAATGCACATACAGTTGTCATTGTGATATGTCATACACTAGAAAAATCAAAACCCACTCCTCATTGACCAATGGTGTCACACACTCTCACACACCTGGAACACACACACAGTCAGCAAGTGCGAGATTCAAACTCCTTCCTAACTACATTATGATACTACAGCAGTATTCATTTACACGATGCGCTACACACATTACTGGGATTTCACCTTCCCACAGGTATATTTGTAGGATGGTGACATCATCAGACTTGACAAAGATGAGTATACCATGTTTAAGGGGTGCGAGTAGTCTCCAAAAAGGTTGTTCCTCCCCAGGGAGACACACACACACAGTTGGCAAGTGTATGATTCAAACCCCTACCTAACTACATTATGATACTACAGCAGTACACATCTACACGACATGCTATACACATTACTAGGATTTCACCTTTCCACAGGTATATTTGTAGGATGGTGACATCATCAGATTTGACAAAGATGAGTAAACCACTTTTAAGGGGTGTGAGTAGTCTCCAAAAAGGTTGATCCTCCCCAGGGAGACACACACAGTTGGCAAGTGCAGGATTCAAATCCCTGCCTAACTACATTATGATACTACAGCAGTACGCATTTACACAACACGCTATATACATTACTGAGATTTCACCTTTCCACAGGTATATTTGTAGGATGGTGACATCATCAGACTTGACAAAGATGAGTATACCACTTTTAAGGGGTGTGAGTAGTCTCCAAGAAGGTTGATCTCTCCCCAGGGAGAGACACACACACACACACACACACACACACACACACACACACACACACACACACACACACACACACACACATAGTTGGCAAGTGTGGGGTTCTTAATCCAAACTAAGTACGTCTTTACACTTCAGCAAGCAATATGGAGTTACAGGGCGCAATACAGACATTACCTGCTGATAGTTTGCCCAAAGATTTTTTTCACATTTGATAACCTCAGCAGGCTTATCATACTAGGTGTATTGTGAGTGTATTGTATGCATAAGCCATGACCATATCATATATGAGCTGATACACCACATGCTGGTACACACAGGGTCAAACCAGTGGCTAAGCTCTGTCAACCCAATATTGGACAATACAGTCAAGAGGAGTAGGGTCATACAACCACAACACCAACAGTCTCACACAGACCTACAATATAAGTACCAGCAAAACACACACATAAATACACATTACCATACTCGGAGAATACAAATATTAAGAGGACAATCAAGCAACATGCACCTCCAAGCACACACCAGAAAACACATAATACACCAAAGCAGTGTGCCTCACAACAGGCCTTAAGGCAAAACAATATACCCAACACACTAGTAATAGGTGACTCCATAGTCAGGCACACAGATGTTCCACTCACTCGGTTGGACAAGGGGAAGGTTCCTGTCAGTTGTCTGTCAGGTGCTATGATCCGCCACATAACACAAGCACTTACATCACTCCAGAACAGGTACATATATGACGTGTTCTTTGTACATGTCAGTGTAAATGATCTGAGACATACCTCCCAGGACAACATGACAAGAGATATATAGTAGCCCAGGCTGGTATGACCCTGACCTTGAGTAGCATCTTACCTTCACCTACATGATACTGCAATATAACAGAAAGATGATAAACTTCAGCAATTGGCTGAGCTTCTGGTGTCAATTCAAAGGGGATCCAGTCTCTGTCTGCCTGTGATGACATGACCGACAAGCCTTGTTGCTTCGCTAGAGATGGTTTGCGCCTGTCACCCCTATGCTTCTGAATACTGGCCAAGGCTCTTGCTGTCCCCATATTACCTTTTTTAGGCAAGGCTCAAAGGTTCATAGGTAGGTACTAGGCTATCGGCCCTGAGGCCTTTACAAGCCCAGCCAAAAATGTACCCTGGCTTTTGCCACCCAAGAAATTTATTTTCCTGTGCCACTGTCAAGCAGATACACAGAAGTGATCCCCGGGGTGAATTTCCTATTTCCCATCCAATCATCAAGATTTTTCTTGAAGAGTGCTAATGAGGAGCTTTGTTTGATATAGATAGGTAGTTTATTCCGGAGTATGGGAAGTCTCTGAGACAGGAATCTATCCCTCCGGCATGTTCTGTTTATTGTGGTGACAAGGTTTAGGTCCCTAGAGCGTGTAGCTTGGAGGGATTGGGATTCCTTTAAGTGGAGCATGTCCAACAGCTCTGGGTTTGACATAGCTTTGTATGTTAGGCAGATATCACCTCTGAGTAGGTGATATGCGATGGAGTAAAGCTGGAGTTTTTTGAGACGGTCTGTGTAGGGCATGTGTTTGAGGCAGGTAATCCTCTTTGTGAGGTATTTCTGCGACCTTTCCAGTTGTTGCAGATGTCTTGTGAGGTACATACCAAAAGGGGCGTTGTACTCTATAACGGATCTAATGAGTGATGAGTAGTGGGGAACAATGACGTCTTTTTTTCTGCATGAGAAACCTTTTGTGAAGAGGTGTGCCACAAGAAGGATTTCCTGACTACTGTGGCGATGTGATTATCAAAGGAGAGACTACTGTCCACCTGTGTCCCAAGGTCTCTTATTACACTTTCAGTGTTAAGTGTACTACCGTCTATGCTGTGGTTCATAGGTACAGAGTTTTTACCAAAGGGGATGACAATGCAGTTTTTGGCATTGAGCTTGAGGCCATGGCTTTGACACCAGACATCTGTCTCAGTGAGGCTCTTTTGTAGGATGTCCACATTGTTAGTAGTTTCGATTATGGCTCCTAGTTTGCAGTCATCTGCGAACTTCATTAACCAAAGACCTTCTGTGTTAGCCTGCACTACAGAGAAGTAGATACCAAAACGGACAGGACTGAACCCTGTGGTACTCCAGCTGTGACTGGTCTGAAGTCGGATTTGGAGTCTGCTACTTTCACAGCGTGGGTTCTGTCAGTGAGCCAGTTGGCAACCCATCTTGTGACATAGGGATTTATACCTAGTTTAGTGAGTTTATCTATAATTCCAGAGTGAAGGATGGTGTCAAAAGCCTTGGAGAGATCTAGATAGGCTGTGCGAACCACCTTACCCTTGATTGTACCACCTTACCCTTGATTATTGCTTTGGTGACTGCTTCAAAGAAGTCTGTCAGGTTTAGGAAACGTGATTTACCTTTTACAAACCTGAACTGGTTGGGGTCCAGAGTTTGGAGATTACCAATGTCTTTGTTTATAAATTCCATGAGGATCCATTCCATGGCCTTACAGAAGAGGCTCATCAGGCTAATAGGGCACTAGTTCCCGGGGTCCGTGGTGGCTCCCCCCTTGTGTAGTGGGATAAACATCTCTGTACGCCATTCAGCAGGCACAAAGCCTGAGGTGAGGCTATGACTGAACATGGTACTCAGGTGTGGTGCCAGTTCGTTCTGTAGTTCGTGTAGAACACAGCCTGGGATGTTGTCTGGTCCCATGGATGCTGTGTTCCTGGCTTTGAAGAGTGTGGTTTTTACCTGTGGAGCCGTGATTACAGGATCTTTGCATTCTTCCGGTATAGAGATGGGCTCTTTAATGGGTGAGAGGGGGTAAAGTTAGCACTGAACCTATCTGCCAGGATGTTGGCAATATCAGTTGGGTCTGTATATTTAGTGCCATTGTGCTGGAACTCAGAGCAGATCTGAGTGTTGCCACTGAGATTCTTGACATAGCTATAGAATGCTTTGTGGTTGTGTTTAGAATCAGTGGCGATTTTGTTTTCGTAACTAGCTTTAGAGGATTTTATCAGGGATTGCAGCTTCTTACTGAGGCTGACCAGGGAGCTCCTCCACTCATGGGATTTTACTTTCTTTTGCAACAGTTTCTTCCTTCTGTTGTACAGTTTGTTTATGGTAGGGGACCACCAGATTGGCTTCCTTTTTTTGGAGGATAGCATCTTGGTTCTGTTTGGGACAGCATGATCCATGCACTCATGTAAGTGCTTATAAAGTACAACTGTGTAGGATTCAGTAGTCGTAACTGTATTGTCCATCTGCATGGGTGTCATGAAGTTCACCACTTCTCTCTTAAGAAGCATGAAGTTGGCTTTGGAGAAATTTTTTAACATGGTTTCCTTAATGGGGGATGGGGGCAGATGTGGATATGTAGGGTAATTAGCTTATGGTTGGATTGAACCAATGAGGTGTTGACTTTAGGTGTGGAACACCAGTCACTCAGGACAAACGAAACCCCATAACCAACACAAATAACCACAAAGTGAGCTAAATACTACTCATTGCCAGAAGTCTCAGCCTCCAGATGCACACACTTGAGGCACTTCTCAGTATGGAGAATATTGATAACTGTGCAGTAACAGAAACTTAGTTCAAGGCTCCAGAGAGCACACCAGCACTACCAGGATACTACTCATTCCATACCTTCCAGCATCAGAACCTGGATCATAGCACATAGGGTGAGGATGTATCCATATTCATCAAGGATACCTACACCTCTCTCTACATGCTCTCTACAGGATATGTACCCATAGAATGTTGCACAGCAATGTTCTTCCCACTCCACAGGGGTGGGGCCACAAAAGACCCTTGGCATTCCTGCTCTATGAGCCTGACGAGTCTGATCTGCAAGGCAATGGAGCCAATCATAATGGAAGTCAACAATAAAGACATTGGGAACCTTCACACACTTGAACAAACCCAGCTTGGCTTCGTCAAATGCAGATCATGCCTCCTGAATTGGGTGGATTTCTTTCAGACAGTTACCCAGGCTACAGATGATTGAAAGGAGCTCCACACAGCCTACCTATACCTCGCTAAGGCATTTGACACCATTCCACAGTCAGGTATCATAGATGAACTCACCAACCTGGGCATAAATCCATACATCACAAGATGGATTGCAAACTGGCTCACAGACAGATCCCACAAATTAAGAGTTGCTGGCTACATGTCAGACTCTAAACCGGTAACAACTGGTGTCCCCTAGGGTTCAGTCCTGGGGCCCCTCCTGTTTGGTATACACTTCTCAGAAGTACATGCCAACACAGGAGGGTTGTGGTTGACTAAGTTTGCTGGGAACTGTAAAGTGTTTGCCATAACAGATTCCCCGGATGACACAAATATTCTCCAGAAGGGATTCTATGAGACAGATGTGTGGTGCCAGAATCATGGCCTCAAGCTCAATGTGAAAGAATGCATAGTAATCCCCTTTGGGGAAAACAAAGTACCCACAAACTACCACATAGGTGTTACCCCCTAAAAACTGACAAGGTAATAAGGGATCTGGGGACACAAGTAGATAGTCATCTTTCCTTTGACAACCATGTTGCCTAAGTGATTAGGAAATCCTATGTGGCCCACCTAATCAACAAAGGGCTTGCATCAGGATCAAAAGAGGCAGTGGTGGCCCTCTACTCAAGTCATCAGACCCATTATTGAGTACAATGCACCATTTTGGATATACTCGACTAAGCATACCCAGCAGCTGGAGAGATCACAGAGGTACCTCACCAAGAGGATTACTGGCCTCAAACAGTTGCGTTATGAAACACAACTGGTAAAACTAAATCTGTTCTCCACTGCGTACCGCCTACTCAGAGGCACACTCTGCCTAACATACACAGCCATGTCCAACACAACTGTTGAACATGCTCCATCTAAGGATAACAAAATTGAGTCACACTACACACTCCAGGGATATAAAACTCATCACAACAATGAATACAACATGCTGGTGGGATAGAGTACCATCCCAGACACTTGCCTTACTGTGGAACAGAGTCCCAATGTACATGAGACAGAGCCCCTCGCTGACACTCTTCAATAGGAACCTTGATGAGTGGATGGGAAATGGACAATTCACACCAGGCATCACATCAGCAGCCCCACTAGAAAGGGGCTTAGGGTACTAACTATTAGAACTAGGGCTTAGGAGACTAACCAATGGGGTGCTGAAAGCTGTACAACTTGCCTAGGCTAATATATGCCTTTGTGAAGATGTTCATATGTATGTAGTAGACTCTATGTGACAGGTACATGTCTACAGATAGATGTGTACTTCATTGTACAGTCATGTTGTACAGCAGGCACATGCACCACATACACTGTAATGTTTACAGATACTGGTGGCTATTATGTACAGTGGGTGAGATGTGCACTTCATGTCTTTTGTGCCATTAGGATGTGTGCTGGGTGGGACAGTCCTGGATGACTCCCTGTCATGGTCACCCTCTTACACACATCTCTGCCCATCCATCTTTGGCTTATTATACTGTATTCCCCCTACATATATAGGTACATATGTAGGTAATAGGCTGCCTGAAGGCATATATTAGTATGGCCAGAGTGTGCAGCTATCACCACACATGGGGTTAGTTCCCTATGCCTCTGTGTAGTAGAGCTGATGAAGAGATCCATGGTGTGACAGTTCAGTTTCACATACACTCATCAAGGCTCCTCTGGAAGAGTGTCAGTGAGGGACTCAGCTTAATGTAGGTTGGGAGCCTGTTCCAAAGCAAGGGAAGTCTGTGTGTTAGTAATGTATCCCTCCAACATGTTCTATTTATTGTTGTGATGATTATATCCCTAGAGCATGTGGCACAGTGAGCTTGGGTTTACTTCAGATAGAACATGTACATCGGTTCTGCATTGGACATGGACCTGTCTGTTGGGCAGAGATCGCCTCAGTAGACAGTATGCAACAGTACAGATTGAGTTATTTCAGTCTTGTTGCATGGGGCAGTTGCTTGAGGCCAGTAATCCTCTTGTTGAGGTACTTCAGTGGTCTTTCCAGCTGCTGAAGGTGCCTAGTCAGATTCAATGCAAGTGTGTCATGGTACTCTCTGATGGGTCTGATAGAGCTGTTTAACCATTGTATATGTGATTTCTGGCTTTTCAACCATTGTACATGTGATTTCTGGCTTTTCACAATCTCCAGGTATGGCAATGGGCCCTTTTGTCAGTGAGAGGGGGGTAAATATGTATGAACCTGTCTGACAAGATGTTGGCAATGTCAGTCATGTACATGTATTCATTTATACTTTGCAATGACTCATAACATATATGAGTTTACATTGATATTTATGACATAGCTAAAGAAAGCTTCATGGTTCTCTATGGACTCTTTGGCAATATTTTTGCCAGAACATGGCTTGGATAATGTTAGGAGTGCTCACTCTTTCTTGATGATACTGATTGGAAATGTATTGATCTTCTTTGGATTTTCACTTTCTTTGAGCAACTTAAGTACTTGTATTACATAGTCTGATTATGACAGGGGTCCAATATATTATATGGGTCTGTTTTCATATCACTGTGTGTGCAAGGCAGGATTGGTGAATAGTGACATGTGTCTGGAGTAAGAACTGCAACTGCCAGATATGCGTGGCCCACTGCTGTACTCAGACATAACCCAAGTGTGTGAGCATGCTCAGTATGACCTTTCAGTATGTTGTTGACTGAAATTTGCTTCGTTTGTTTAAGTGTGTGAGCATGCCCACTATGGGCATATACATATGTGTGAAAATTCAAGTTGGGTTTTACTTCAGGGCTCACCTTTGTGTTGTACATCGACGGGAAGCACGCTGTGCCTGCAGGGCTTCCATGAGTCAATCTGCATAGACTTATCAACATTTCTACATACAGGGGGAACAGCTATTATTTGTATATTTCTACCCGGGGGGGGGCACACCTGATTGTTACTGTGGGTGTACATAGGATGAGGGGTACACCTGACACTTGTACACATTTGCTAGGCCTGCACTGCTATGTCAGGTACTCCATTTCAGTCTGTACTGTTGCTTATCATACTGGCTTGAGGCATACCACTGTGCTACAAAACCTTAGCTTCCAATTACATGCATATTAGTTTGTGACTTCATAGCCTACCCAACCCATATCACACTGCCTGGCCTGCTGTTATCTGTCTGCATAGGCCTGGGGGGAGGTTACTCATATGCCTCTTCAGAGGGCATGATACAGCATTTGTTTGCGTTTGTCTACAATTGTCCTGCTGGCTGTGACTGTTAGGTATGTGACCCCTCCCCCCAACTTGTATGTGTGAGTGACTTAAGTTGTGTCTGTGCCAATGAAATGCTATCATGGCTTAGTGGTTCAGTACTGTAACGATACTGCACAGTATTCTGAGTTCATGCTGTGTCACTGCGTTTTATTTTCCTGCTGGGCAGACCTGACTGGTTAAGGAACAGTAAAGCAGGTGTGAGCGTGTTTACCCAGCTTTGCTCAATGTTGCCCGATGTTGCGTTGGTTAGTACGATGCGCAGCTACGCCCAATTGTATTTAAATATGCTCAATACTGGTAAAATGTGCTTAACAGTGCTTTATATTGCTTAAAATAGGGCACTCATGCCTCAGGTGGTGCTGCAGGGCTGCCTATGTCGGGTGCACATAGTACACTCCCTATACATGTTTGAAAACAGGTAGTGTCAAGTTATGCATACCTTTTCCTGTATGTGCAAGTCAGAGAGAGGTGTCATTTCCAGAGTTCCTACTGAGTCAGTGTATGTGCTATGCATTGCCTCTTTGGCAAGCCAGGGCATACTGGGCACGCCTCCTTCTGACTACTGGGGCAGGCTCAGGTAGTTCGTCCTCCGAGTCATGCTGTGCCTGTGCAGACCTTGGCAATGGTGGGGGGCTGTTTGGCCCTGCCCCATGCTGTTCCTGCTGCAGCTGTTTCCAGAGGATCATATTGTGTAGCATGGCACATACCATAACAAATTGGGTACATGTAGTTGGCGAGTACTGCAAGGCTCCACCAGATGTGTCCAGGTACCGGAACTGTGACTTGAGCATCCCAAACACACGCTCAATTATGTTTATTATTTGTGCATGTGCCTCATTATGGAGTTCTTGTTCAGGTGTGTGTGCATTTCTGATGGGTGTCATCAGCCATGGCTCCAGTGCATATCCAGCACCCCCCACTAGGTGACCCTCAGGGATGTCCCCATTGGCAAATCTCTGGTACAGCTGGGTCAGATGCCAAATGTGGGAATCGTGATAGCTTCCAGGGCATCCAGCACACACATTCATTATTATGCCCTGGGCATTGCACACAAACTGGCAGTTGATGGAGGGGAAGCCCTTGCGGTTGATGTAGACCCTACCCCGCTCACCGGGTGGTGCTTTGATGTGTATGTGCATGGAGTCTATTGCACCCACTACCTCAGGGTATTCTGCTATTTGGTGGAAAAGATGCATATTGCTGGACAATGCCTCACAGGAATTGGGGAAATATACATGGTCACCGGCGTGTGCTGACATGGCATCCAGGAACTGGTGGAGTACCCTGGATGCTGATGCCTGTGAAATCCCCATAATATCACCAGTTGGTCTTTAGAAGGTACCTGTAGCTAGTATTCTTAGGCCTACACATACCTTGGTATCCACTGGGATGGGTTCCCCTCTGTTGGTTCTGTGTGTGAGGCATGGCCAGCAAAGTTTGACAATTTGTTGTAGGAGGTCTCTGTCCACCCTAGAGCGCTCCACGATTGCCAGCTCATGTAGCCCCTGGTAGGTTACCCTGGGTCTGTACACTCTTCTCTGTCTCCTCACTGTGGGTTGCTCAGCAGCATTCATAACATCACCACCCTCAGCACCTTGCACATGTTGGTTTATGATAGCAAGAGCAGCCCCTAACATTTTGTCTGACTTAAGCTTTTTAAGCTTTCCCTCTTTGTATACTGCAGTGTTGCAGAGGTCTTGGGAAAAAACAGGGTAGACTGCTGTTTGCAGAGTTTAAAGTGCTGGGCTGGGCTAGTCTGCTGCCTGTGTAATTGGCTGATTCTTATTGATTTCACCTGGCAGCTCTGCTAGTTCTCATTGGTTAACTTCCTACTACTTCTTTTCCTTCCTTTTACCTTTCTGTTTCTGCCCAGGGGAAGCACTGCGCAAACACGCGCACACGCTGTGCGCATGTTTGCAAGGTGTTTCCTATCTTTTAAAAGTGTACACCTTTGGTTTGAGGTTTTCAAATAGGACAACTGTAGGCACGCCTCTTGCAATCCTGAGCAACTCAGGGCAAACACAAGCCACAGTGCTCCAATTAGCTTACAGCCTGACACACCCCTCATGATGTCACCTATATTCTACTCTCCTACTCACCTACTCCTACTCTTACACTCTTGGGACATGCCTCACATGCTGGGGAAAATTGGGATTCACTATCCTTATCCTCATTTGCATAGGATTGCCTACTAATGCATGGTTACATCTCTGACACTGAGCTTCCCCCCCTTAGCAACCACTACTCAGTGGCCATGTTGTCTTCAGCCTGCCATTCACCTGCATGGCAGAATAAGCTTTTTAGTGAAAATGCCTATTTTTGGCTTTTAATTATTTTCTTGTTTTTATAAGTACCGCACGTTCGCGCGGTGCTGCGCTATGCTTAAACATCGGAGATTGGGGGGGGGTTAAACTGTTATACTTTTAAACATTTTAGAATGCCAATGGCCTTGTATTTGACCATTGGCATGCTTCCTGAACTGTATGCATCCTTTATTTGGAGCTGTCATAGCTCTGTTTAGCTATTTGCAGAAATGTAGTCCGTTACCAATGGAGTACATTTCTGCAGCTAACACTAACCTTCCACGGACAGGTTAGTGTTTCCTGGATCACAAAGTTACCTTATTTGCATGGCTTTCACCAGCAAATGAGGTAATTTGCATACCATGACGCTGTCCATGCAAGTGTAGCTTTAGCAGCTCTCGTGCACGCCCCTGCCAGCTGTACCTGGATCGCAAGGCAGACATATTGCCAGCGTGAGCTCCTACACTCTTCTTGCACTCCGTGCAAGCTTTTGCAAATCCGGCCCAGTCTTTTTTGCGTTATTTCCTAAATGATTAGTACTGTGCTGTGTTGGTAAGGAAAGGTGTGTTGAAAGGATGCCAGGAAAACTAAAGCTGAACAGAAACACTGAATTTCTATCTTTGATCATAATTTTTGTTCATATCATCACTGGATGAAAAGGAAACAAAGTAACAATGAAAAGGTTGTGCAAAAAGGAAACAAAGTAACAATGCACTTCAGAAACTATAGAAAGTTATGGTGTTTTTGAAAAAGCTGAAGAATAGGGCAAAATGTGAGAAAAGAAAGAAAAAAGTAATGTGCATCATATGGGGAGCCCAACATGGGGGGGGGCAGAGAGGAGGACTGGAGGGTATGTGCTTGTGGGGAGTCTGAAACAGTAGGCCTAGGGTGCCATTTCACCAAAGTCCGAGTTGTTGTAATGTATCATTGTTACAACTAAATGCCAGTAATTGTGACTGTCCCTTTGTGACATGGGCCAACATACTGCAGTACATAGGCTTGTTGTAATGTAACATCATTGTAGCTACTGGTCAGACTGTGTCCTACTCCTAAAAGCTTGTAGCATGAAATAAAAGGCTGCTTAGGAGAGGTGACAGTGACAGGGTGATACTTACACTGGAAGTGCCTAGGGGGTCCCCCAACTTGAAATTTGCTGTGGGCCCCCAAAATGCTAACACCAGCCATGGATCAGGAGACCGGAAGAGGTTTCACTTCTAGTTTTAAATATATCACAGGATGATCATAAAAGTAACACATGAAAAAACAGTTCAAAGGCATCTGTTAGAAATCTCATGTAGCTATAAGATTAAGCACGGTGCAGCAACAGTAACAAAATAGGTTTTCAAAGGATGAGGATTCTAAACTGAAACTATGTAACTATTATCTTACTTAAACTTGTGAAAGGGCTGATTCAAATGGTCATTCTCATCCGCAACTCTAAATCAAAGGAGTGGAAAACAAAATGTAAGCGTTAAACAGATTCAGTACAGTCTAAGACTGAGAAGAGTTGCACCACACTCATACAAGGCTACACAAAATGACAAAGAATACAAAGTACAAAGAAAAATTGGGCAACATTTCCACAAACCAGTATCAGGTACAAAAGCTACTCAGACATAATTCATCTCTGTACCTTGGAAAAAAGGATGACAGTAAACATAAGGTGCAAAACTAGAATGCAACAGAAAAATATATTACTCTGTAGTTTTTTCACTGTTCATAGATTAGTACGAGGCTAACTGCATTCGTAGGCCATTTTAAGCCTAGCCGATTACTCCATGTGAGGATAGAACCCTGCACCTTGTGTCTGTAAGGTAAAGACCTTAACTGTCAAACCATGCACCTTGTGTCTGTAAGGTAAAGACCTTAACCGTTATGCCAACCTCCCACCCTTGATCAACATAAACCTCAAATGATACTGCACAAAAATACATTAGATATACGAGTAAAATACACAAGAATTACAGCAGTGATCCTTACTAGATATGAGTAACAAATTATCTGCAAAACTGAAAAAGAAACACAGATCTTAGCTACATAATAATCATATACCATTGTTTATCCTTGCACAGAGGAAAAACATGGAAGTTTGGGGGAATTACACTGTGCTTTTACTCAATTCATAAAGGGTGAGAGAGATGACAGTGCTTGGACAAAATAAATCCTCGTTCATATGTCAAATAAAGTTGGTCACTATGAGAACCAAACCAGTATTATAACATTGGTACCAATTCAGTAAGACATATAAAAAAATCACTTTCTACTGGAAACGTTAAAGAAAAACAAAAGTATGTCTTTTAAATACAGTCATATCTTTCAACCCCTGACCATTAAAAAACACAATGTGGGCCTTTAAAAATAATACCAGTGAGTCAGAAAGAGGAGCACTTTCTTATTTTTCACAACAGTAGGTCTTAATTGAAGTCATCAGTACAATAATAGAGAAAATTACTTTAAGGAGTCTATCCGTCAGCATTAGTATAGGAATAACTGCACTATTGGACAGATTCACCTATGCAGACAGAAGCAACAAGCAAAGAGTATAAAGACACGTGTAGATATCTACATACAAAACCTATAATTAACAAGAAGAAAAGTGCCACACGTTGGACAGACTTCATTTAACCTGTGTCATAAAGGCATAATGTAAAAAAAACGGAAAGGAAGTTAGAAAACACTAGGTAAAGATTATTCTAAAAAATGATGAAATTAAGGTAATGTCCCACCACCATACTTCACGTTAATGCACATTTTTTTTTCATTTTGTTCTGTGCAGTAATTCACTGTGATATGAATGACCTATTCAGAAAAAAAAAACTGAAGATTCAGAGCACAGAAACACTCCAGTACCATATTTTTACGTTACAAGGCAACAAATAAATATAAAAGTAATAATTCCCGTTGATGTGTGAACATACAGTACACACTTACAATAAACAGATAACTATAGCAATTTATATTAACAAGTGTGCATACGTAATGTCATATACATAAGTTCCCTTCATGGAGGGTGCTGGCCCAAAATGAATTGCAGAGTACACAGACTACAAATCCATAAACGAATCGACAGGAGTATTAACAAAATAACAAATGTGTCTGTCAGTAGTTGAACAGCAACCTGTATACAGTACTATTTTCCCAACTACTTCAGTGCAATTGACTAATGCGTACCTCTATGCGGTTACTAACTTCTTTGTGAATTAATTTAACTTGCAATTTCATTTACACCCCTGTAGAAAACTTGACAGTCTGCTACTAAAGTAAAGTAGATGAAGTAATTCATGAAAAACCGGAAACCAGGTTACTCATTCTATGACTAGCTTTGCTAAACTACTTTTGGTGAAACGGATAAATAGAGTAATAAACATAAGCTGCATAAAATTACTTGTGTGTTAAAGAAGATAACGTGTTATATCAACACTAGGCTACAAAAGTGTGAAAAATACATTTACTCACTTGTCTCTAGAAAGACTTAATAATGTTGCCAAGCCAAACAGCTGAACACTGTAGAAGCACTATGTTTGATATAACACATCATCCTATCTAACATACTTATCTGTCACTGATGAAGAACCAATGTTTACAGCACTGGTAAATGTAGTCCACTTTCGCATCCAACGAGGTTTCCAAGAAGAGAGCAGGACTGTAGGCAAAAACTACTATCCCCACAATGCACATGGGTGCGAGAGCGGAAGCAAAGTGGAATTATTTCTGCTTCCTGTACAGCGACGTAGATTTTTGTTTAGGTCGTGAATGATATTATTAATGTAAAGGTGTCGAAGTAGCGTGTGCTGTGTTTTATAGTAATAGTTAACTGTTTCGATGTGTTTGTGGTTGAGCTGTGTGATAGTGGTAGTCGGGAAATATTGGTTACTAATCCTTTCTGTACTGGAACAGATTAGGAAAATATAAGAGGAAATGAAAATGCCGCTTTTGTCTTTTAATTTTGGTTATTTACAACTATCATAACGTTCCTTTACGTAGCAGATCTACAGTATCATTCAGCTGTTTTCGGGGTCTGAACTGGAAGTGAATTCTAATTAATTAATCTCTAATTAATGAGAGTTGAGAGCAGAGAAGATAGTTAAACACATTTGCGCATTTATAGAAATTGTCAGGATTTAAGCGTCCCCTTACAGCTGGCAAATGCTGTTGATATCGGTTCTGTTTACATCATGAGATACCTGATACCTCTCTCCACTCCGCACACAGACACGCACTGGTAATGTAAACGGACCTTCCCTTTTATTATACCGATTATGAAATAGCAACAACAAGCGAAACAAGAATACTTTGCATTGTGAATTCCAAATTGCAGTCATAGCTGTCAACTAATCGGGAGCAAATCCAGAAATAATCAGCGACATTTTATAAACTATAATGCTGTTAACTTAAGACATTGACAGAATAAGAGAATGTGAGCTAATGCATTTGCTGAAGTAAATACGTCTGTAACTGTTTATTGTTATTAACTTGTTAAGTGTAATTCACCACCTTTTCTCCAAAAGCACCAGTTTTAAATGGGATTAAAATGAGCTAAAATTCAAGTCAGGGGGGACGTAATAGCACATTTGTTACTTCACCAGTTTGTGTGTTATTGCAATACGTTCAACGGCTTCAAAAAATCGTAGACGCCTGGAAAAAGCCTCTCCCTGTACAGGTGCAGGGTTCCAGGAACTATTTCTTATGTTGTATTGGATAAGTGTGCATATATCACCTACATAGATAGATGCACAAGAAATCTGGACAGCACCTAAAATAATGAGGTAGGAAGGCCCAAAAATAGGAACACATTTTAAGTACTGGTGCTATAAATTTAGAAAGTTGCTAGTATGTTTTATGTTAGCATGCATTTTCTGAAGGATTTGAGGTCTGAAACTAAAATGCCTGTTATTAGTGATTTGCCATAAAATAAAATGTAATGATGAGTGGACTAAAAATAGGAGACAAAAATCTGAACATTCTTTTGAAAATTGGACAGCCGAGAGGTACGATATATAGAATACACACACACAGATATATATGGGAGGTGTCTGTGAGCATGGTTAGAGATTTCTTTATAGGCAACATGAGATGTGAGAAGTAAGAATTGTAACTTTTGTGGAGGAGTCTTCACCTCCAGTGCAGTATGTTGTACTTGTAGCTTTCTGCAACTTGTAGACTAACGTTGGATTTTTTTGTCACTCTATAGAATACCATGCATTTTAGAACAGAAATGTCTGTTGGCTTAGTAGAGTAAGGAGCTGTTAAGCTGCTTCCTGTGGTCCAGTGGTGCAAGGCTTTATTTCCTGCATTGCATAACTTTGTGATTCTGAGCAAGTCACTTGACCAGACACCACTGCCAGACTAAGTCTGAAAAAGTTCCATGCACGAGTGCTCTGTCCCAGAAGATAAGTTTGTATAAGCATTAGTGTAGCCTGGGATACTCCTTGTAACTTAATCTTCCTACATCTGTCCTAAATATTATTTGGCATAATGCCCACATGCAAGTTGGCTCTGTAGATCAGAGTTAGAAATCAGCACTCCTCAGTGCTCCACAAAAAGTTTTGTTTTTCTTTGTAGCTTGATAATCGGTGCTTTACAGTGCTCTAGCATTTAATTGTTTTACCCCAAAATGCTTGTCATGGCACTTGTCAAATGAAGAGTATTGTTTTTACATAAATCTGTGTGTGTGTGTGTGTGTGTGTGTGTGTGTGTGTGTTTAAACAAGCAGCTATGCATGTGCTGATAAGCAGCCTCGCAAAGAAACAAAAACAATAAAAAAAAATCTTAATATTTTGTTTTTTTGCAGGCAGGCAAGCCCCCTGCACCCCCCATGTGGAGGTGTGTGCCCCCATAACCTCTGTTGACCTGAGTTATATATAATTAACAGAGGTTATGGTGTGTGCCCCCCCATAACCTCTTTTAATTATATATATATATATATATATATATATATATATATATATATATATATACTAACTCTTGAGATCACTCAAACATGAGGTAAGGACATATTCTCAAAAAATGGCCAGCACAATGTTCGGTGCAATAATTATTTAATTATCAAAAAGTCCAGATAATGTGCAAATAATATATGTTGCCATACATGCAGAGTGGTTGTGGATAGCTAAGGGCATATTCCCCAACCCCAGGAATTGTTTGAACTTGGACACCTGTCAACTAGCTGCTTAGTTTATCATAAACAGTTGATTAAACAACTGTTGAGCAAACACACATTAGACTATAAGGAAGAAGTCTGTGTGTGTGTGTGTCTATATATATATATATATATATATATATATATATATATATAAGCTTATTCCCCAAACAGGCCCACCCTGCTCCAGGAAAGAAAGAAAACCTATAGAAGTACATATTAATATAGATTGCATAAATATTGATCACCATTTATCATTTGGAAAAACTGATTGGGAATCTCTTGACCCTAATGTAATAATGTCTAATTTAAAGTGCTTGTGAGGTTTGGAGATATTTTTTACGCATTTTTCCTGCATTATCCTTAATTTTTCAGTGTCCCTTTATTGTTCGGATGTTAAAAAGATGCTTTTTGAAAGATTAATGTCCTTAATTTGTAAGGATGTTAAAATAACTGCTTGTTTCCTTCTGAGGATGCGTTGTTTAAGGTGATAAGCCAAGTGGCCCATCACAGCAACTGTATTACAGAAAAAAATGCTTACAATTTCTGTGTATTTACTGGTGACAGTGTTCTGCTGTGTATAGTTCACCCCATAGTAATTTAATTGGAGTTCTACTAAACCTTAAATATATCTTTTGTTTATTTTTTCTTTTTTTCAACAGGTTCACTGGAAACATCCCTAAAGCATACACACAGGAGGCTCATCCAGTAGGCAGTGTAAATCCACTCAATCCACCAACCATTTATTTAGGACAAACTGTGTGTCACGTCTGACCTTGAGCTTTAAGTAAGTGTTAGGGGCATCCGGTCTTCGTGTATTTTAGCCTTGCATAGTGACTAGTCTGAAGACGATGTTTCAGTGTTATAGTTTGTAAGCAATAACTTTATAGCCTGTAAACCGTCCTCTACTGACATCCTGCTGGTCAGCTTTTACTCCCTACTTCTTAACAGATGCTGACATTTGCTCATACTGCTCTTACTCAAACTATTTCTTTCTGTTATATTTTATTCACTTTTAGACTTGTTACTCCCATTGTCTGTATCCTCGTGTCTTTCTTTAGTGGAACTGCATGCCTTCAAAGAAGTCACTCGTGGTCTCCCCCTTCATTTCTTATTTCTTCTTGCCCAAGACAGTTATTAAACTACTTGCAGGTCTGAGCTTGTGTTTGTGCACAGTCATCATAGACTCAGTGCACTCTACTGTCTCCTATGCATGATCTTCTTTTTCTGTAGAAGTGTCCCTGCAAGCAAATAGATATGCATGCAACGGTGAAGTCTGCAGTTTGAACACCAATCAGTGGGCTATATTTTTATGTAAATTATAAATGTTATGAGCCTAAATCAAATAATTTTGTCCATTATAAGTTTAATTTTCCTAGGCCCCAGCACTCCCACTTTTCTTCTTTAATTGTACTGCATTTATTGTTTTTAGCAGTCCACTGTCTCAGTTCCTTAAATTTATTTCACTTCTTCTGTAACCACTCTCAGTTCTGAGCCAGTAATTTTCCAGTGCTACACTCCTGCATTATGGCTTACTTTTTCAAATTGTTTGCTGATCTGTGGGGTTGGGGTAGCTTTTGGACTTGGCTTTTTAAAGTCTGTAGAAATCTAAACAGTTGTCCAAAGAGTCAAGTTCATACTGTTCTCACCATTAGGTCAAGGTGATATTGGACTAACTCTCCTACTAAAAGTATGTCCTTAAGCAACAAAATCAGGACTTTCATCTACTAGACAGAGGCCATTTAAACTGCATTGTTCCTTTTACTTTCTCTCTCTCTCTCTCTCTCTCTCCCAGTAGATTTGTGGCTGTGTAAGTCACTGATTGTTTCTTTCTCTGTCTCCTTGCCAAGTTTTCAACCTGCTTCATTCGTCCTTGCTAATGCTTGGGCTCACTCCGCTCCCCTACCCTACCCCCAATTTCCACCCACCATCTCTTACTCTCCCTTTATACTTCCATAGTACCACCCACATATTCCTCAAACCAATATCATCAATTCCCTCAGAAGTAAAACAATTAATGGAATTACTTCCAATAGTAACACCCACTCTAGTTTACCACCCAAGGCTCTCTCTCAAACTGTCATAATCCTTGCCTCCTATAACTATCAAATTGCGTCTCTATAACCCAGTACCCTCCTAACATTTTCTAATCCTAATTTTCAACAGAGGTAAAACCCCAAGTTAAATAAGATGCCCCTAACTCAGATTATTTTATTATTCCTCCTAACTCTATTAGCCCTCATAACTTATTATCAGATCCACCTCCTTCAAATATTGAAGATGTCAACCTCTTCTTTTTCTTTTGGCTGCTTCCATTAGGGGCCGCCACAGCAGGTCATCTGTTTCCATTTCCTCTTGTTCTCTGCATCTTGCTCTGTCACACCAACCATCTGCATGTCCTTTCTCACCACATCCATAAACCTTATCTTAGGCCTTCCTCTTTTCCTCTTACCTGGCAGCTCCATTCTTAGTATCCTTCTCCCAATATACCCTGCATCTCTCCTCAGCACATGTCCAAACCAATGCAATTTCGCCTCTCTGGCTTTGTCTCCAAACTGTCCAACCTGAGCTGACCCACTAATATAGTAATTTCTAATCATGTCCATCCTCGTTACACCCAATGCAAATCTTAACATCTTTAACTCTGCCACCTCCAGCTCTGTCTCCTGACTTTTCATCATTGCAAGTGTCTGCAACCCATATAACATAGCTGGTCTCATTACCATCTTGTAGACCTTCCCTTTTACTCTTGCCTGGACCCGTCTGTCACAAATCACTCCTGACACTCTTCTCCACCCACCTCTCCCTGCCTGCACTCTTTTCTTTTCCACGCTCACCATTACTCTGAACTGTTGATCCCAAGTATTTAAACTCATCCACCTTCGCCACCTCTACTCCCTGTACCCTCGCCATTCCTCTGTCCTCCCTCTCATTCACACAGATATAGTTTGTCTTAGTCCTGCTGACCTTCATTCCTCTCCTTTCTACAGCATATCTTCACCTCTCCAGGGTCTCTTCAACCTGTTCCCTATTCCCACTGCAAATCACAATTTCATCTGTAAACATCATAGTCCATGGGGACTCCTGTCTGATCTCATCTGTCAACCTGTCCATCACTATTGCAAATAAGAAAGGGCTCAGAGCTGATCCTTGATGTAATCCCACCTCTGCCTTGAACACATCTGTCACTCCTACCGCAGACCCCACCACTGTCACACTGCCCTTGTACATATCCTGTACCACTCTTACGTACTTTTCAGTCACACTCGACTTACTCATACAATACCACAACTCCTCTCTAGGCATCCTGTCACATGCTTTCTCTAAGTCCACAAAGACACAGTGCAACTCCTTCTGACCTTCTCTATACTTCTCCATCAACACCTTCACAGCAAACATTGCATCTGTAGTGCTCTTTCCCACCATGAAACCTACTGTTGATCACTAATCATCAGGTCCCTTCTTAACCTAGCTTCCACTACTCTTTTCCCATAGCTTCATGCTGTGGCTGATCAGTTTTATCCCTCTGTAGTTACTACAGCTCTGCACATCACCCTTATTCTTAAAAATTGGCACCAATACACTTCTTCTCCACTCCTCAGGCATCCTGTCACTCTCCAACATTTTGTTAAAACCCCCACTGCCATCTCTCCTAAACAACTCCATGCTTCCACAGGTATGTAATCTGGACCAACAGCCTTTCATCCTGAACATAGTAAGGCCTTACGTTTAATTCTGACTACCAAACAAGCAATTACTAGAAAATCTAAATCTAAACCAACTGGGTTTGAAGTATTGAATGTTGTAAAAGAGGAGAGGGAAAATAACGAAAGAAGGGTCTTTAGAAAAGAGAAGGAGTGAATCGCACAGAAATTAATGGAATTTGTGGGAACAATACATGCAGAATAATGTTCAGCAGGAAGAGGAGTGAGGTTTAAGGGAATGCAGTAACTGAAAAATCTATATAATGTTGGACTGAAAGTTAAAAAGGAAGAAAGCATCATTTATATTGTGTTAAAATGGAAAATAATAATATGGTTTGTTTTCTGTTAAAGTATTTGTGCTGTTTCTTAAGTGATAATTTCATAAAAGTGTTTAGATAAAATATATATATTCCTAATCGTTCAGTTTTGTGATATTATGAACATTAGTATAGAAAACAGTAAATAGATATTCTGTACTATTTCTTTTCATAAACGGACTGTCATTCGCACTCGCTCTAAAATAGACAAAAAGAGATATTGCCTTTATCCTGTATCTTATTTCAATTTTAGTTGGATGAATTTATTTCTTCTGCAACTTCAAGGATCTGACATGTCTTACAAGCACTCATTAGAAACATAGTTCTATGACTCACCTTTCTCCTCTTTACTTATAGTAGGTTCGGCTCAGCGTGACATATTTTCTGACTCGCCTTTCTCCTCCTTACTTATAGTAGGTTCGGCTCAGCGTGACATATTTTCTGACTCACCTTTCCTCTTTACTTATAGTAGGTTCAGCTCAACGTGACATTTTCTGAGTCACCTTTCTCCTCTTTACTTATAGTAGGTTCGGCTCAGCATGACATATTTTCTGACTCACCTTTCCTCTTTACTTATAGTAGGTTCGGCACAGCGTAACATATTTTCTGACTCACCTTTCTTCTCTTTACTTGTAGTAGGTTTGGCTCAGCGTGACATATTTTCTGAGTCACCTTTCTCCTCTTTACTTATAGTAGGTTCGGTTCAGCGTGACATATTTTCTGAGTCACCTTTCTCCTCTTTACTTATAGTAGGTTCGGCTTAGCGTGACATATTTTCTGACTCACCTTTCTTCTCTTTACTTGTAGTAGGTTCGGCTCAGCGTGACATATTTTCTGAGTCACCTTTCTCCTCTTTACTTATAGTAGGTTCGGCTCTGCATGACATATTTTCTGACTCACCTTTCTCCTCTTTACTTATAGTAGGTTCGGTTCAGCGTGACATATTTTCTGAGTCACCTTTCTCCTCTTTACTTGTAGTAGGTTCGGCTCAGCATGACATATTTTCTGAGTCATGTTTCTTCTCTTTACTTATAGTAGGTTCGGCTCAGCGTGACATATTTTCTGACTCACCTTTCTTCTCTTTACTTATAGTAGGTTCGGCACAGCGTGACATATTTTCTGAGTCACCTTTCTTCTCTTTACTTATAGTAGGTTCGGCACAGCGTGACATATTTTCTGAGTCACCTTTCTCCTCTTTACTTGTAGTAGGTTCGGCTCAGTGTGACATATTTTCTGAGTCTGACTTCAGTAGTTTCACCATTGCTACACTCTAGCTGCTGTCTGTAAGTCACTGCTTTCTTCATCAAATGTGCTTCTTTTTGTCTCCTCCTGTGGTAAGCCACTCCCCCATTTGAATAGACACCACAACAGTAAAAGACTGATCCATTCTTGTTTTCAGTAATCTTCTTAAGTAATAATGTGTAATATCTGTGTCTTTGAAGTACAGCCAGCCTAAAGTCCTTGGCATTTATTTTCAATACCTCTGCGTGCTGCAATGCACATCGTTTATATGCTGGCAGCAAAGTGTACATTGCAGTAGAAGACAGGGAGACCTCAAATTTTTTTCAGTTCTGGCCCCTAATTGAGAGTAATACTCCTGTTGTCTGACATGTTCAAAACAGAACTTGAACCCGTTATCAGGTCCATACGGAACAGTGAAAAGAAGCTCCGACTCTCATGTCAATGTAATTAAAGAAGCTGCACCTCTCATGTAAGTGTAATGAAAGAAGCTGTACCTCTCATGTAAGTATAATAAAAGAAGCTGCGCCCCTCATGTAAATGTAATGAAAGAAGCTGTGCCTCTCATGTAAATGTAATGAAAGAAGCTGCGCCCCTCATGTAAATGTAATGAAAGAAGCTGCGCCCCTCATGTAAATGTAATGAAAGAAGCTGCGCCCCTCATGTAAATGTAATGAAAGAAGCTGCGCCCCTCATGTAAATGTAATGAAAGAAGCTGCGCCCCTCATGTAAATGTAAAGAAAGAAGCTGCGCCCCTCATGTAAATGTAATGAAAGAAGCTGCGCCCCTCATGTAAATGTAATGAAAGAAGCTGCTCCCCTCATGTAAATGTAATAAAAGAAGCTGCTCCCCTCATGTAAATGTAATAAAAGAAGCTGTGCCTCCCATGTAAATGTAATGAAAGAAGCTGTGCCTCCCATGTAAGTGTAATAAAAGAAGCTGCGCCTCCCATGTAAGTGTAATAAAAGAAGCTGCGCCCCTCATGTAAGTGTAATAAAAGAAGCTGTGCCCCTCATCTAAGTGTAATAAAAGAAGCTGCGCCTCTCATGTAATAAAAGAAGCTGCGCCTCTCATGTAAATGTAATAAAAGAAGCTGCGCCCCTCATGTATGTGTAATAAAAGAAGCTGCGCCTCTCATGTAAATGTAATAAAAGAAGCTGCGCCTCTCACGTAAATGTAATAAAAGAAGCTGCGCCCCTCATGTATGTGTAATAAAAGAAGCTGCGCCTCTCATGTAAATGTAATAAAAGAAGCTGCGCCTCTCATGTAAATGTAATAAAATAAGCTGTGCCCCTCATGTATGTGTAATAAAAGAAGCTGTGCCCCTCATGTAAGTGTAATAAAAGAAGCTGTGCCCCTCATGTAAATGTAATAAAAGAAGCTGCGCCTCTCATGTAAATGTAATAAAAGAAGCTGCGCCCCTCATGTAAGTGTAATAAAAGAAGCTGTGCCTCTCATGTAAATGTAATAAAAGAAGCTGCGCCCCTCATGTAAGTGTAATAAAAGAAGCTGTGCCCCTCATGTAAGTGTAATTAAAGAAGCTGTGCCTTTCATGTAAGTGTAATAAAAGAAGCTGCACCTCTCGTAAGTGTAATAAAAGAAGCTGCGCCCCTCATGTAAGTGTAATAAAAGAAGCTGCGCCTCTCATGTAAGTGTAATAAAAGCTGCGCCTCTCATGTAAGTGTAATAAAAGAAGCTGCGCCTCTCATGTAAGTGTAATAAAAGAAGCTGTGCCCCTCATGTAAGTGTAATAAAAGAAGCTGCGCCTCTCATGTAAGTGTAATAAAAGAAGCTGCGCCTCTCATGTAAGTGTAATAAAAGAAGCTGCGCCCCTCAAGTAAATGTAATAAAAGAAGCTGCGCCCCTCAAGTAAATGTAATAAAAGAAGCTGCGCCTCCCATGTAAGTGTAATAAAAGAAGCTGCGCTTCCCATGTAAGTGTAATAAAAGAAGCTGCGCCTCCCATGTAAGTGTAATAAAAGAAGCTGCGCCTCCCATGTAAGTGTAATAAAAGAAGCTGCGCCTCTCATGTAAGTGTAATAAAAGAAGCTGCGCCCCTCATGTAAGTGTAATAAAAGAAGCTGCGCCCCTCATGTAAGTGTAATAAAAGAAGCTGCGCCCCTCATGTATGTGTAATAAAAGAAGCTGCGCTCCTCATGTAAGTGTAACAAATGAAGCTGCGCCCCTCATGTAAGTGTAATAAAAGAAGCTGCGCCTCCCATGTAAGTGTAATAAAAGAAGGTGCGCCTGTCATGTAAGTGTAATAAAAGAAGCTGCGCCTCCCATGTAAGTGTAATAAAAGAAGCTGCGCCTGTCATGAAAGTGTAATAAAAGAAGTTGCGCCTGTCATGAAAGTGTAATAAAAGAAGTTGCGCCTGTCATGAAAGTGTAATAAAAGAAGTTGCGCCTGTCATGAAAGTGTAATAAAAGAAGCTGCGCCTGTCATGAAAGTGTAATAAAAGAAGCTGCGCCTGTCATGAAAGTGTAATAAAAGAAGCGGCGCCTGTCATGAAAGTGTAATAAAAGAAGCGGCGCCTGTCATGAAAGTGTAATAAAAGAAGCTGCGCCTGTCATGAAAGTGTAATAAAAGAAGCTGCGCCTGTCATGTATGTGTAATAAAAGAAGCTGTGCCTCCCATGTAATAAAAGCTGCGTCTCTCATGTAAGTATAATAAAAGAAGCTGCGCCCCTCATGTAAATGTAATAAAAGAAGCTGCGCCCCTCATGTAAATGTAATGAAAGAAGTTGCGCTTCTCATGTAAATGTAATAAAAGAAGCTGCGCCCCTCATGTAAATGTAATAAAAGAAGCTGCGCCTCTCATGTAAATGTAATAAAAGAAGCTGCGTCCCTCATGTAAGTGTAATAAAAGAAGCTGCGCCTCTCATGTAAGTGTAATAAAAGAAGCTGCGCCTCTCATGTAAGTGTAATAAAAGAAGGTGCGCCTCTCATGTAAATGTAATAAAAGAAGCTGTGCCTCTCAACTAAGTGTAATAAAAGAAGCTGCGCCCCTCATGTAAGTGTAATAAAAGAAGCTGCGCCTCTCATGTAAGTGTAATAAAAGAAGGTGCGCCTCTCATGTAAGTGTAATAAAAGAAGGTGCGCCTCTCATGTAAATGTAATAAAAGAAGCTGCGCCTCTCATGTAAGTGTAATAAAAGAAGCTGCGCCCCTCATGTAAGTGTAATAAAAGAAGCTGCGCCTCTCATGTAAGTGTAATAAAAGAAGCTGCGCCTCTCATGTAAGTGTAATAAAAGAAGCTGCGCCTCTCATGTAAGTGTAATAAAAGAAGCTGTGCCCCTCATGTATGTGTAATAAAAGAAGCTGTGCGCCTCTCATGTAAGTGTAATGAAAGAAGCTGCGCCTCTCATGTAAATGTAATGAAAGAAGCTGCGCCTCTCATGTAAATGTAATGAAAGAAGCTGCGCCTCTCATGTAAGTGTAATAAAAGAAGCTGCGCCTCTCATGTAAGTGTAATAAAAGAAGCTGTGCGCCTCTCATGTAAGTGTAATAAAAGAAGCTGCGCCTCTCATGTAAATGTAATAAAAGAAGCTGCGCCTCTCATGTAAATGTAATGAAAGAAGCTGCGCCTCCCATGTAAATGTAATAAAAGAAGCTGCGCCTCTCATGTAAATGTAATAAAAGAAGCTGCGCCTCCCATGTAAGTGTAATAAAAGAAGCTGCGCCTCTCATGTAAATGTAATAAAAGAAGCTGCGCCTCTCATGTAAGTGTAATAAAAGAAGCTGCGCCCCTCATGTAAGTGTAATAAAAGAAGCTGCGCCTCCCATGTAAATGTAATAAAAGAAGCTGTGTCTGTCATGTAAGTGTAATAAAAGAAGCTGTGCCTCCCATGTAATAAAAGCTGCGTCTCTCATGTAAGTATAATAAAAGGAGCTGTGCCTCTCATGTAAGTGTAATAAAAGAAGCTGTGCCTCCCAAGTAAGTGTAATAATAGAAGCTGCGCCCCTCATGTAAGTGTAATGAAAGAAGCTGTGCCTCTCATGTAAATGTAATGAAAGAAGCTGTACCTCTCATGTAAATGTAATAAAAGAAGCTGTGCCTCCCATGTAAATATAATGAAAGAAGCTGTGCCTCTCATGTAAGTGTAATAAAAGAAGCTGTGCCTCCCAAGTAAGTGTAATAAAAGAAGCTGCGCCCCTCATGTAAGTGTAATGAAAGAAGCTGTGCCTCTCATGTAAATGTAATGAATGAAGCTGTGCCTCTCATGTAAATGTAATGAAAGAAGCTGTACCTCTCATGTAAATGTAATGAAAGAAGCTGTGCCTCCCATGTAAGTGTAATAAAAGAAGCTGCGCCTCTCATGTAAGTGTAATAAAAGAAGCTGCGCCTCCCATGTAAGTGTAATTAAAGAAGCTGCGCCCCTCATGTAAGTGTAATAAAAGAAGCTGTGCCTCTCATGTAAGTGTAATAAAAGAAGCTGTGCCTCCCATGTAAGTGTAACCCTCATGTAAGTGTAATAAAAGAAGCTGTGCCTCTCATGTAAGTGTAATAAAAGAAGCTGCGCCCTCATGTAAATGTAATAAAAGAAGCTGCGCCCCTCATGTAAATGTAATAAAAGAAGCTGCGCCTTTCATGTAAGTGTAATAAAAGAAGCTGCGCCCCTCATGTAAATGTAATAAAAGAAGCTGTGCCTACCATGTTAGTGTAACCCTCATGTAAGTGTAATAAAAGAAGCTGTGCCTCTCATGTAAGTGTAACCCTCATATAAGTTTAATAAAAGAAGCTGTGCCTCCCATGTAAGTGTAAATCTCATGTAAGTGTAATAAAAGAAGCTGTGCCTCCCATGTAAGTGTAATAAAAGAAGGTGCGCCTCCCATGTAAGTGTAATAAAAGAAGCTGTGCCCCTCATGTAAATGTAATAAAAGAAGCTGCACCTCTCATGTAAGTGTAATAAAAGAAGCTGTGCCCCTCAGGTAAATGTAATAAAAGAAGCTGCACCTCTCATGTAAGTGTAATAAAAGAAGCTGTGCCTTTCATGTAAGTGTAATAAAAGAAGCTGTGCCCCTCATGTAAATGTAATAAAAGAAGCTGTGCCTCCCATGTAAGTGTAACCCTCATGTAAGTGTAATAAAAGAAGCTGCACCTCTCATGTAAGTGTAATAAAAGAAGCTGCGCCCCTCATGTACATGTAATAAAAGAAGCTGCGCCTCTCATGTAAGTGTAATAAAAGAAGCTGCGCCTCTCATGTAAATGTAATAAAAGAAGCTGCGCCTCTCATGTAAGTATAATAAAAGAAGCTGCGCCCCTCATGTAAGTGTAATAAAAGAAGCTGCACCTCCCATGTAAATGTAATAAAAGAAGCTGTGCCTGTCATGTAAGTGTAATAAAAGAAGCTGTGCCTCCCATGTAATAAAAGCTGCGTCTCTCATGTAAGTATAATAAAAGGAGCTGTGCCTCTCATGTAAGTGTAATAAAAGAAGCTGTGCCTCCCAAGTAAGTGTAATAATAGAAGCTGCGCCCCTCATGTAAGTGTAATGAAAGAAGCTGTGCCTCTCATGTAAATGTAATGAAAGAAGCTGTACCTCTCATGTAAATGTAATAAAAGAAGCTGTGCCTCCCATGTAAATATAATGAAAGAAGCTGTGCCTCTCATGTAAGTGTAATAAAAGAAGCTGTGCCTCCCAAGTAAGTGTAATAAAAGAAGCTGCGCCCCTCATGTAAGTGTAATGAAAGAAGCTGTGCCTCTCATGTAAATGTAATGAATGAAGCTGTGCCTCTCATGTAAATGTAATGAAAGAAGCTGTACCTCTCATGTAAATGTAATGAAAGAAGCTGCGCCTCCCATGTAAGTGTAATAAAAGAAGCTGCGCCTCTCATGTAAGTGTAATAAAAGAAGCTGCGCCTCCCATGTAAGTGTAATTAAAGAAGCTGCGCCCCTCATGTAAGTGTAACCCTCATGTAAGTGTAATAAAAGAAGCTGTGCCTCTCATGTAAGTGTAATAAAAGAAGCTGTGCCTCCCATGTAAGTGTAACCCTCATGTAAGTGTAATAAAAGAAGCTGTGCCTCTCATGTAAGTGTAATAAAAGAAGCTGCGCCCCTCATGTAAATGTAATAAAAGAAGCTGCGCCCCTCATGTAAATGTAATAAAAGAAGCTGCGCCTTTCATGTAAGTGTAATAAAAGAAGCTGCGCCCCTCATGTAAATGTAATAAAAGAAGCTCTGCCTACCATGTTAGTGTAACCCTCATGTAAGTGTAATAGAAGAAGCTGTGCCTCTCATGTAAGTGTAACCCTCATATCATATACCTTAGGAATCGTACCAAAAAAGCTATAATCTCTGACAAAAGAAAGTACTACTATAGGCTTCAAGAAACCAATCTAAATAAACCTAAACAATTCTGGTCATCAGTCAATAGACTCCTGTCACCAGGAACAACCAAAACTCCCTCACCCCTCGATGCCGACCCTAACACCCCTCATCTAACCGCAAATGCATTTAACTCTTTTTTTTCCGAATCTATTCAAGCTCTTGCTAGACAACTGAACACTAACAACTTCTATCCCCCAAACAATCTAACAGACACTGGTCACAACTTCTCTTTTCAACCTATCCCTACCTCTTTCATCTATAAACTTATTTACAAACTGAAACCTTGTACTCCCTCTGCTGACAAACTCCCTTCTCTTTATCTTCAAAAGGCAGCCAGAGAAATTGCAGTCCCAATATCTATACTCATCAATAGGACAATCCAAGAGGGAACTATCCCGATGTCTGGAAAATCTCCCATATTATCCCTCTACACAAAGGAGGTAACTCTATTGAATACGCCAACTTTAGACCAATTGCTCTTCTCTCACCCTTAGCAAAGATTATGGAGAAATGTATACATCAGCAACTTGTTCAATACCTCTCACTACACAACATTATAGCTAATTGTCAACATGGCTTTAGACCCCATCATAGTACAACCACTGCTCTCCTTTCCTTTGTAGATACTATCAATAGTAACCGCAATAATAACCTTCTCTTCTGCTCTATTCATTGACCTCTCCAAAGCCTTTGATATGGTTAACCACTCCTCTTTAATTCACATCCTTGAATCCCTCTCATTTGATAATCTTGCCATTAAATGGTTTAGCTCTTATCTGAAAAACAGACAACAAGCTGTTCTCTGGGATAACCATATCTCATCATTGTTGCCCATTTCCATTGGAGTCCCTCAGGGTTCTATTCTTGGTCCTCTTCTTTTCTCCCTCTATATAAATGACCTTCACACAGTAATCCCTCAAGCTACCTGTATCCAATATGCTGACGATTCTACCATTATTTGCTCAGCATCTTCCTGTTCAGATCTAATCTCTCTAACTCAAAATACTTTCACCACTGTCGAAACATGGTTTACTAGACGGTATCTCCTTCTTAATGCTAAAAAAACCAAACTACTTCTCTTCTCCCCAACCTCTCGGACCTCCCACTAAACTTCAACATCTTGTCTAATAATGCCACTGTCATCACCCCTGACTCTACAACTAAACTGTTAGGAATAACTATCGATAATAATCTCACTTTTGATCATCACATCAACACCACCATCAAATCAGTTAACAGAAAAATAGGATCCTTATACCGTATAAAACCTTTCTAACCCCAGCTACCAGAGCTACTATCGCCACTCTCATCTCTTATCCACTTTATCTTATGCATCTCCAATCTTTACCAACCTTAAGAAAGCTAACCTAAACAAACTAGCCATTTGCTACAATAACATTGCCCGCTCGCCACAGGAAACCCCTTCAGAACCCATCACTGTCACAATTTGAGACTTTTAGGCTGGCTGGAATTACAAAACTACCTTACAGTCTCACAACTCACTATTGCCCACAAAATACTGCACCAACCTGGAAACAACCCTACACTCTCTCAACTATTAATCCCTTACAACAATCTAACCTCCCTTAGATCCTCCTGTAAACTCTTGATCAGTTCTACAAAGTCCAACAACTCAGCTGGCAACTCTCTTTCACAAATTCTGTAGGTAGGATATGGAATCTGTTACCTAGGGATATAACACTAATTACTTCTTTGCCTCTCTTCAAACATAAAATTAAACTGTACTTCCAAGAACACTGGCTTTGTTCTTGTAGTACACCTGACTAACTTTCTTCACTCTACCCTATCATCTCATCTACTCTGATTTTTAACCTATCTCTTCAGATCCTACCTAGACTAGCCTCTGCACTTGGACTCCTCTATCCCCGTATCTACTACTCTGTTCCCTTTCCCTCTCCTCCCACTATCCTCCATGTTATAAACCTTTGTATTGTGCTACCTTTTCTGTCCTTACTAAATTACTACTCCTGCTTTTTGTAACAATATGGGATTAGGAATTCTTTACAGTATTTAGTATTTTAAGTATTAGACATTTTCTGTAAAAATGATGTAATTTATGAACTGTACACTTCTGTAAAAATGCTTCTGTATTGTTAATATTCTGCTTTCAATTAGTTCTTAGATCCTTATAAGCTGTATCTTATAGTAATTGATTTTATGTAATGTATCAGTATATAGTGGAGCTTTTCTCCTCGGGCCTCTGCTGAAAATGGACATGTATCCAGCCAGACTAGCCCGGTCAACAAATGTAAAATAAATAAATAAAATAAATAAAATAAGTTTAATAAAAGAAGCTGTGCCTCCCATGTAAGTGTAACCCTCATGTAAGTGTAATAAAAGAAGCTGTGCCTCCCATGTAAGTGTAATAAAAGAAGGTGCGCCTCCCATGTAAGTGTAATAAAAGAAGCTGTGCCCCTCATGTAAATGTAATAAAAGAAGCTGCACCTCTCATGTAAGTGTAATAAAAGAAGCTGTGCCCCTCAGGTAAATGTAATAAAAGAAGCTGCACCTCTCATGTAAGTGTAATAAAAGAAGCTGTGCCTTTCATGTAAGTGTAATAAAAGAAGCTGTGCCCCTCATGTAAATGTAATAAAAGAAGCTGTGCCTCCCATGTAAGTGTAACCCTCATGTAAGTGTAATAAAAGAAGCTGCACCTCTCATGTAAGTGTAATAAAAGAAGCTGCGCCCCTCATGTACGTGTAATAAAAGAAGCTGCGCCTCTCATGTAAGTGTAATAAAAGAAGCTGCGCCTCTCATGTAAATGTAATAAAAGAAGCTGTGCCTCTCATGTAAGTGTAATAAAAGAAGCTGCGCCCTCATGTAAGTGTAATAAAGGAAGCTGCGCCTCTCATGTAAGTGTAATAAAAGAAGCTGTGCCCCTCATGTAAGTGTAATAAAACAAGCTGCGCCTCTCATGTAAGTGTAATAAAAGAAGCTGTTCCCCTCATGTATGTGTAATAAAAGAAGCTGTGCCCCTCATGTAAGTGTAATAAAAGAAGCTGCGCCTCTCATGTAAGTGTAATAAAAGAAGCTGCGCCTCTCATGTAAATGTAATAAAAGCTGTGCCTCTCATGTAAATGTAATGAAAGAAGCTGTGCCTCCCATGTAAATGTAATAAAAGAAGCTGTGCCCCTCATGTAAGTGTAATAAAAGAAGCTGTGCCTCTCATGTAAGTGTAATAAAAGAAGCTGCGCCTCTCATGTAAGTGTAATAAAAGAAGCTGCGCCTCTCATGTAAGTGTAATAAAAGAAGCTGCGCCTCTCATGTAAGTGTAATAAAAGAAGCTGTGCCCATCATGTAAATGTAATAAAAGAAGCAGCGGCTTTCATGTAAGTGTAATAAAAGAAGCTGCACCTCTCATGTAAGTGTAATAAAAGAAGCTGCGGCTCTCATGTAAGTGTAATAAAAGAAGCTGCGCCTCTCATGTAAGTGTAATAAAAGAAGCTGCCTCATGTAAGTGTAATAAAAGAAGCTGCTCCTCTCATGTAAGTGTAATAAAAGAAGCTGCGCCTCATGTAAATGTAATAAAAGAAGCTGTGCCTCTCATGTAAGTGTAATAAAAGAAGCTGTGCCCCTCATGTAAGTGTAATAAAAGAAGCTGTGCCCCCATGTAAGTGTAATAAAAGAAGCTGTGCCTCTCATGTAAGTGTAATAAAAGAAGCTGCGCCTCTCATGTAAGTGTAATAAAAGAAGCTGCCCTCATGTAAATGTAGTAAAAGAAGCTGCGCCTCTCATGTAAATGTAATAAAAGAAACTGCGCCTCTCATGTAAATGTAATAAAAGAATCTGCGCCCCTCATGTAAGTGTAATAAAAGAAGCTGCCTCATGTAAATGTAATAAAAGAAGCTGCCTCTCATGTAAATGTAATTAAAGAAGCTGTGCCTCCCATGTAAATGTAATAAAAGAAGCTGTGCCTCATGTAAATGTAATAAAAGAAGCTGCCCCTCATGTAAATGTAATAAAAGAAGCTGCTCCTCATGTAAGTGTAATAAAAGAAGCTGCGCCTCATGTAAGTGTAATAAAAGAAGCTGTGCCTCATGTAAATGTAATAAAAGAAGCTGTGCCTCTCATGTAAGTGTAATAAAAGAAGCTGCCTCATGTAAGTGTAATAAAAGAAGCTGCCTCTCATGTAAGTGTAATAAAAGAAGCTGCGCCTCATGTAAGTGTAATAAAAGAAGCTGCGCCTCATGTATGTGTAATAAAAGAAGCTGCGCCTCATGTAAGTGTAATAAAAGAAGCTGCGCTCATGTAAGTGTAATAAAAGAAGCTGCCTCATGTAAGTGTAATAAAAGAAGCTGCCTCCCATGTAAGTGTAATAAAAGAAGCTGCGCTCTCATGTAAGTGTAATAAAAGAAGCTGCCTCTCATGTAAATGTAATAAAAGAAGCTGCGCCTCATGTAAGTGTAATAAAAGAAGCTGCGCCTCATGTAAATGTAATAAAAGAAGCTGCCTCATGTAAGTGTAATAAAAGAAGCTGCCTCCCATGTAAGTGTAATAAAAGAAGCTGTGCCTTTCATGTAAGTGTAATAAAAGAAGCTGCGCCTCTCATGTAAGTGTAATAAAAGAAGCTGCGCCTCCCATGTAAGTGTAATAAAAGAAGCTGCGCCTCTCATGTAAGTGTAATAAAAGAAGGTGCGCCTCCCATGAAGCTGTGCCCCTCATGTAATTGTAATAAAAGAAGCTGCACCTCTCATGTAAGTGTAATAAAAGAAGCTGTGCCCCTCAGGTAAATGTAATAAAAGAAGCTGCGCCTCTCATGTAAGTGTAATAAAAGAAGCTGCGCCTCTCATGTAAGTGTAATAAAAGAAGCTGCGCCTCTCATGTAAGTGTAATAAAAGAAGCTGTGCCCCTCATGTATGTGTAATAAAAGAAGCTGTGCGCCTCTCATGTAAGTGTAATGAAAGAAGCTGCGCCTCTCATGTAAATGTAATGAAAGAAGCTGCGCCTCTCATGTAAATGTAATGAAAGAAGCTGCGCCTCTCATGTAAGTGTAATAAAAGAAGCTGCGCCTCTCATGTAAGTGTAATAAAAGAAGCTGTGCCCCTCATGTATGTGTAATAAAAGAAGCTGTGCGCCTCTCATGTAAGTGTAATAAAAGAAGCTGCGCCTCTCATGTAAATGTAATAAAAGAAGCTGCGCCTCATGTAAATGTAATGAAAGAAGCTGCCTCCCATGTAAATGTAATAAAAGAAGCTGCGCCTCTCATGTAAATGTAATAAAAGAAGCTGCGCCTCCCATGTAAGTGTAATAAAAGAAGCTGCGCCTCTCATGTAAATGTAATAAAAGAAGCTGCGCCTCTCATGTAAGTGTAATAAAAGAAGCTGCCTCATGTAAGTGTAATAAAAGAAGCTGCGCCCATGTAAATGTAATAAAAGAAGCTGTGTCTGTCATGTAAGTGTAATAAAAGAAGCTGTGCCTCCCATGTAATAATAAAAAGCTGCTCTCATGTAAGTATAATAAAAGGAGCTGTGCCTCTCATGTAAGTGTAATAAAAGAAGCTGCCTCCCAAGTAAGTGTAATAATAGAAGCTGCGCCTCATGTAAGTGTAATGAAAGAAGCTGTGCCTCTCATGTAAATGTAATGAAAGAAGCTGTACCTCTCATGTAAATGTAATAAAAGAAGCTGTGCCTCCCATGTAAATATAATGAAAGAAGCTGTGCCTCTCATGTAAGTGTAATAAAAGAAGCTGTGCCTCCCAAGTAAGTGTAATAAAAGAAGCTGCCCTCATGTAAGTGTAATGAAAGAAGCTGTGCCTCTCATGTAAATGTAATGAATGAAGCTGTGCCTCTCATGTAAATGTAATGAAAGAAGCTGTACCTCTCATGTAAATGTAATGAAAGAAGCTGTGCCTCCCATGTAAGTGTAATAAAAGAAGCTGCCTCTCATGTAAGTGTAATAAAAGAAGCTGCGCCTCCCATGTAAGTGTAATTAAAGAAGCTGCGCCCCTCATGTAAGTGTAATAAAAGAAGCTGTGCCTCTCATGTAAGTGTAATAAAAGAAGCTGTGCCTCCCATGTAAGTGTAACCCTCATGTAAGTGTAATAAAAGAAGCTGTGCCTCTCATGTAAGTGTAATAAAAGAAGCTGCGCCCCTCATGTAAATGTAATAAAAGAAGCTGCGCCCCTCATGTAAATGTAATAAAAGAAGCTGCGCCTTTCATGTAAGTGTAATAAAAGAAGCTGCGCCCCTCATGTAAATGTAATAAAAGAAGCTGTGCCTACCATGTTAGTGTAACCCTCATGTAAGTGTAATAAAAGAAGCTGTGCCTCTCATGTAAGTGTAACCCTCATATAAGTTTAATAAAAGAAGCTGTGCCTCCCATGTAAGTGTAAATCTCATGTAAGTGTAATAAAAGAAGCTGTGCCTCCCATGTAAGTGTAATAAAAGAAGGTGCGCCTCCCATGTAAGTGTAATAAAAGAAGCTGTGCCCCTCATGTAAATGTAATAAAAGAAGCTGCACCTCTCATGTAAGTGTAATAAAAGAAGCTGTGCCCCTCAGGTAAATGTAATAAAAGAAGCTGCACCTCTCATGTAAGTGTAATAAAAGAAGCTGTGCCTTTCATGTAAGTGTAATAAAAGAAGCTGTGCCCCTCATGTAAATGTAATAAAAGAAGCTGTGCCTCCCATGTAAATGTAATAAAAGAAGCTGCGCCTCTCATGTAAATGTAATGAAAGAAGCTGCGCCTCCCATGTAAATGTAATAAAAGAAGCTGCGCCTCTCATGTAAATGTAATAAAAGAAGCTGCGCCTCCCATGTAAGTGTAATAAAAGAAGCTGCGCCTCTCATGTAAATGTAATAAAAGAAGCTGCGCCTCTCATGTAAGTGTAATAAAAGAAGCTGCGCCCCTCATGTAAGTGTAATAAAAGAAGCTGCCTCCCATGTAAATGTAATAAAAGAAGCTGTGTCTGTCATGTAAGTGTAATAAAAGAAGCTGTGCCTCCCATGTAATAAAAGCTGCGTCTCTCATGTAAGTATAATAAAAGGAGCTGTGCCTCTCATGTAAGTGTAATAAAAGAAGCTGTGCCTCCCAAGTAAGTGTAATAATAGAAGCTGCGCCCCTCATGTAAGTGTAATGAAAGAAGCTGTGCCTCTCATGTAAATGTAATGAAAGAAGCTGTACCTCTCATGTAAATGTAATAAAAGAAGCTGTGCCTCCCATGTAAATATAATGAAAGAAGCTGTGCCTCTCATGTAAGTGTAATAAAAGAAGCTGTGCCTCCCAAGTAAGTGTAATAAAAGAAGCTGCGCCCCTCATGTAAGTGTAATGAAAGAAGCTGTGCCTCTCATGTAAATGTAATGAATGAAGCTGTGCCTCTCATGTAAATGTAATGAAAGAAGCTGTACCTCTCATGTAAATGTAATGAAAGAAGCTGTGCCTCCCATGTAAGTGTAATAAAAGAAGCTGCGCCTCTCATGTAAGTGTAATAAAAGAAGCTGCGCCTCCCATGTAAGTGTAATTAAAGAAGCTGCGCCCCTCATGTAAGTGTAATAAAAGAAGCTGTGCCTCTCATGTAAGTGTAATAAAAGAAGCTGTGCCTCCCATGTAAGTGTAACCCTCATGTAAGTGTAATAAAAGAAGCTGTGCCTCTCATGTAAGTGTAATAAAAGAAGCTGCGCCCCTCATGTAAATGTAATAAAAGAAGCTGCGCCCCTCATGTAAATGTAATAAAAGAAGCTCGCCTTTCATGTAAGTGTAATAAAAGAAGCTGCGCCCCTCATGTAAATGTAATAAAAGAAGCTGTGCCTACCATGTTAGTGTAACCCTCATGTAAGTGTAATAAAAGAAGCTGTGCCTCTCATGTAAGTGTAACCCTCATATAAGTTTAATAAAAGAAGCTGTGCCTCCCATGTAAGTGTAAATCTCATGTAAGTGTAATAAAAGAAGCTGTGCCTCCCATGTAAGTGTAATAAAAGAAGGTGCGCCTCCCATGTAAGTGTAATAAAAGAAGCTGTGCCCCTCATGTAAATGTAATAAAAGAAGCTGCACCTCTCATGTAAGTGTAATAAAAGAAGCTGTGCCCCTCAGGTAAATGTAATAAAAGAAGCTGCACCTCTCATGTAAGTGTAATAAAAGAAGCTGTGCCTTTCATGTAAGTGTAATAAAAGAAGCTGTGCCCCTCATGTAAATGTAATAAAAGAAGCTGTGCCTCCCATGTAAGTGTAACCCTCATGTAAGTGTAATAAAAGAAGCTGCACCTCTCATGTAAGTGTAATAAAAGAAGCTGCCTCATGTATGTAATAAAAGAAGCTGCGCCTCATGTAAGTGTAATAAAAGAAGCTGCGCCTCTCATGTAAATGTAATAAAAGAAGCTGCGCCTCTCATGTAAGTATAATAAAAGAAGCTGCGCCCCTCATGTAAGTGTAATAAAAGAAGCTGCACCTCCCATGTAAATGTAATAAAAGAAGCTGTGCCTGTCATGTAAGTGTAATAAAAAAAGCTGTGCCTCCCATGTAATAAAAGCTGCGTCTCTCATGTAAGTATAATAAAAGGAGCTGTGCCTCTCATGTAAGTGTAATAAAAGAAGCTGTGCCTCCCAAGTAAGTGTAATAATAGAAGCTGCGCCCCTCATGTAAGTGTAATGAAAGAAGCTGTGCCTCTCATGTAAATGTAATGAAAGAAGCTGTACCTCTCATGTAAATGTAATAAAAGAAGCTGTGCCTCCCATGTAAATATAATGAAAGAAGCTGTGCCTCTCATGTAAGTGTAATAAAAGAAGCTGTGCCTCCCAAGTAAGTGTAATAAAAGAAGCTGCGCCCCTCATGTAAGTGTAATGAAAGAAGCTGTGCCTCTCATGTAAATGTAATGAATGAAGCTGTGCCTCTCATGTAAATGTAATGAAAGAAGCTGTACCTCTCATGTAAATGTAATGAAAGAAGCTGCCTCCCATGTAAGTGTAATAAAAGAAGCTGCGCCTCTCATGTAAGTGTAATAAAAGAAGCTGCGCCTCCCATGTAAGTGTAATTAAAGAAGCTGCGCCCCTCATGTAAGTGTAACCCTCATGTAAGTGTAATAAAAGAAGCTGTGCCTCTCATGTAAGTGTAATAAAAGAAGCTGTGCCTCCCATGTAAGTGTAACCCTCATGTAAGTGTAATAAAAGAAGCTGTGCCTCTCATGTAAGTGTAATAAAAGAAGCTGCGCCCCTCATGTAAATGTAATAAAAGAAGCTGCGCCCCTCATGTAAATGTAATAAAAGAAGCTGCGCCTTTCATGTAAGTGTAATAAAAGAAGCTGCGCCCCTCATGTAAATGTAATAAAAGAAGCTCTGCCTACCATGTTAGTGTAACCCTCATGTAAGTGTAATAGAAGAAGCTGTGCCTCTCATGTAAGTGTAACCCTCATATAAGTTTAATAAAAGAAGCTGTGCCTCCCATGTAAGTGTAACCCTCATGTAAGTGTAATAAAAGAAGCTGTGCCTCCCATGTAAGTGTAATAAAAGAAGGTGCGCCTCCCATGTAAGTGTAATAAAAGAAGCTGTGCCCCTCATGTAAATGTAATAAAAGAAGCTGCACCTCTCATGTAAGTGTAATAAAAGAAGCTGTGCCCCTCAGGTAAATGTAATAAAAGAAGCTGCACCTCTCATGTAAGTGTAATAAAAGAAGCTGTGCCTTTCATGTAAGTGTAATAAAAGAAGCTGTGCCCCTCATGTAAATGTAATAAAAGAAGCTGTGCCTCCCATGTAAGTGTAACCCTCATGTAAGTGTAATAAAAGAAGCTGCACCTCTCATGTAAGTGTAATAAAAGAAGCTGCGCCCCTCATGTACGTGTAATAAAAGAAGCTGCGCCTCTCATGTAAGTGTAATAAAAGAAGCTGCGCCTCTCATGTAAATGTAATAAAAGAAGCTGTGCCTCTCATGTAAGTGTAATAAAAGAAGCTGCGCCCTCATGTAAGTGTAATAAAGGAAGCTGCGCCTCTCATGTAAGTGTAATAAAAGAAGCTGTGCCCCTCATGTAAGTGTAATAAAACAAGCTGCGCCTCTCATGTAAGTGTAATAAAAGAAGCTGTTCCCCTCATGTATGTGTAATAAAAGAAGCTGTGCCCCTCATGTAAGTGTAATAAAAGAAGCTGCGCCTCATGTAAGTGTAATAAAAGAAGCTGCGCCTCTCATGTAAATGTAATAAAAGCTGTGCCTCTCATGTAAATGTAATGAAAGAAGCTGTGCCTCCCATGTAAATGTAATAAAAGAAGCTGTGCCCCTCATGTAAGTGTAATAAAAGAAGCTGTGCCTCTCATGTAAGTGTAATAAAAGAAGCTGCGCCTCTCATGTAAGTGTAATAAAAGAAGCTGCGCCTCTCATGTAAGTGTAATAAAAGAAGCTGTGCCCATCATGTAAATGTAATAAAAGAAGCAGCGGCTTTCATGTAAGTGTAATAAAAGAAGCTGCACCTCTCATGTAAGTGTAATAAAAGAAGCTGGCTCTCATGTAAGTGTAATAAAAGAAGCTGCGCGTCTCATGTAAGTGTAATATAAGAAGCTGCGGGCCTCATGTAAGTGTAATAAAAGAAGCTGCTCCTCTCATGTAAGTGTAATAAAAGAAGCTGCGCCCCTCATGTAAATGTAATAAAAGAAGCTGTGCCTCTCATGTAAGTGTAATAAAAGAAGCTGTGCCCCTCATGTAAGTGTAATAAAAGAAGCTGTGCCCCCATGTAAGTGTAATAAAAGAAGCTGTGCCTCTCATGTAAGTGTAATAAAAGAAGCTGCGCCTCTCATGTAAGTGTAATAAAAGAAGCTGCGCCCCTCATGTAAATGTAGTAAAAGAAGCTGCGCCTCTCATGTAAATGTAATAAAAGAAACTGCGCCTCTCATGTAAATGTAATAAAAGAATCTGCGCCCCTCATGTAAGTGTAATAAAAGAAGCTGCGCCCCTCATGTAAATGTAATAAAAGAAGCTGCGCCTCTCATGTAAATGTAATTAAAGAAGCTGTGCCTCCCATGTAAATGTAATAAAAGAAGCTGTGCCCCTCATGTAAATGTAATAAAAGAAGCTGCTCCTCTCATGTAAATGTAATTAAAGAAGCTGCGCCTCTCATGTAAGTGTAATAAAAGAAGCTGCGCCCCTCATGTAAGTGTAATAAAAGAAGCTGTGCCTCTCATGTAAATGTAATCAAAGAAGCTGTGCCTCTCATGTAAGTGTAATAAAAGAAGCTGCGCCCCTCATGTAAGTGTAATAAAAGAAGCTGCGCCTCCCATGTAAGTGTAATAAAAGAAGCTGCGCCTCTCATGTATGTGTAATAAAAGAAGCTGCGCCCCTCATGTAAGTGTAATAAAAGAAGCTGCGCCTTTCATGTAAGTGTAATAAAAGAAGCTGCGCCTCTCATGTAAGTGTAATAAAAGAAGCTGCCTCCATGTAAGTGTAATAAAAAAGCTGCGCCTCCCATGTAAGTGTATTAAAAGAGGCTGCGCCTCTCATGTAAATGTAATAAAAGAAGCTGCCTCATGTAAGTGTAATAAAAGAAGCTGCGTCTCATGTAAATGTAATAAAAGAAGCTGCGCCTCTCATGTAAGTGTAATAAAAGAAGCTGTGCCTCCCATGTAAGTGTAATAAAAGAAGCTGTGCCTTTCATGTAAGTGTAATAAAAGAAGCTGCGCCTCTCATGTAAGTGTAATAAAAGAAGCTGCGCCTCCCATGTAAGTGTAATAAAAGAAGCTGCGCCTTTCATGTAAGTGTAATAAAAGAAGCTGCGCCTCTCATGTAAGTGTAATAAAAGAAGGTGCGCCTCCCATGTAAGTGTAATAAAAGAAGCTGTGCCCCTCATGTAATTGTAATAAAAGAAGCTGCACCTCTCATGTAAGTGTAATAAAAGAAGCTGTGCCCCTCAGGTAAATGTAATAAAAGAAGCTGCACCTCTCATGTAAGTGTAATAAAAGAAGCTGTGCCTTTCATGTAAGTGTAATAAAAGAAGCTGTGCCCCTCATGTAAATGTAATAAAAGAAGCTGTGCCTCCCATGTAAGTGTAACCCTCATGTAAGTGTAATAAAAGAAGCTGCACCTCTCATGTAAGTGTAATAAAAGAAGCTGCGCCTCATGTATCGTGTAATAAAAGAAGCTGCGCCTCATGTAAGTGTAATAAAAGAAGCTGCGCCTCTCATGTAAATGTAATAAAAGAAGCTGTGCCTCTCATGTAAGTGTAATAAAAGAAGCTGCGCCCCTCATGTAAGTGTAATAAAGGAAGCTGCACCTCTCATGTAAGTGTAATAAAAGCTGTGCCCCTCATGTAAGTGTAATAAAAGAAGCTGCGCCTCTCATGTAAGTGTAATAAAAGAAGCTGTGCCCCTCATGTATGTGTAATAAAAGAAGCTGTGCCCCTCATGTAAGTGTAATAAAAGAAGCTGCGCCTCTCATGTAAGTGTAATAAAAGAAGCTGCCTCTCATGTAAATGTAATAAAAGCTGTGCCTCTCATGTAAATGTAATGAAAGAAGCTGTGCCTCCCATGTAAATGTAATAAAAGAAGCTGTGCCCCTCATGTAAGTGTAATAAAAGAAGCTGTGCCTCTCATGTAAGTGTAATAAAAGAAGCTGCGCCTCATGTAAGTGTAATAAAAGAAGCTGCCTCTCATGTAAGTGTAATAAAAGAAGCTGTGCCCATCATGTAAATGTAATAAAAGAAGCAGCGGCTTTCATGTAAGTGTAATAAAAGAAGCTGCACCTCTCATGTAAGTGTAATAAAAGAAGCTGCGGCTCTCATGTAAGTGTAATAAAAGAAGCTGCCTCTCATGTAAGTGTAATAAAAGATGCTGCGCCCCTCATGTAAGTGTAATAAAAGAAGCTGCCTCATGTAAGTGTAATAAAAGAAGCTGCCCTCATGTAAATGTAATAAAAGAAGCTGTGCCTCTCATGTAAGTGTAATAAAAGAAGCTGTGCCCCTCATGTAAGTGTAATAAAAGAAGCTGTGCCCCCATGTAAGTGTAATAAAAGAAGCTGTGCCTCTCATGTAAGTGTAATAAAAGAAGCTGCGCCTCATGTAAGTGTAATAAAAGAAGCTGCGCCCCTCATGTAAATGTAATAAAAGAAGCTGCGCCTCTCATGTAAATGTAATAAAAGAAACTGCGTCTCTCATGTAAATGTAATAAAAGAATCTGCGCCCCTCATGTAAGTGTAATAAAAGAAGCTGCGCCCTCATGTAAATGTAATAAAAGAAGCTGTGCCTCTCATGTAAATGTAATTAAAGAAGCTGTGACTCTCATGTAAATGTAATTAAAGAAGCTGTGCCTCCCATGTAAATGTAATAAAAGAAGCTGTGCCCCTCATGTAAATGTAATAAAAGAAGCTGCTCCTCATGTAAATGTAATTAAAGAAGCTGCCTCTCATGTAAGTGTAATAAAAGAAGCTGCGCCTCATGTAAGTGTAATAAAAGAAGCTGTGCCTCTCATGTAAGTGTAATAAAAGAAGCTGCGCCTCTCATGTAAGTGTAATAAAAGAAGCTGCGCCTCCCATGTAAGTGTAATAAAAAAAGCTGCGCCTCCCATGTAAGTGTAATAAAAGAGGCTGCGCCTCTCATGTAAATGTAATAAAAGAAGCTGCGCCCCTCATGTAAGTGTAATAAAAGAAGCTGCGCGTCTCATGTAAATGTAATAAAAGAAGCTGCGCCTCTCATGTAAGTGTAATAAAAGAAGCTGCGCCTCCCATGTAAGTGTAATAAAAGAAGCTGTGCCTTTCATGTAAGTGTAATAAAAGAAGCTGCCTCTCATGTAAGTGTAATAAAAGAAGCTGCGCCTCCCATGTAAGTGTAATAAAAGAAGCTGCCTTTCATGTAAGTGTAATAAAAGAAGCTGCGCCTCTCATGTAAGTGTAATAAAAGAAGCTGCGCCTTCCATGTAAGTGTAATAAAAGAAGCTGCGCCCCTCATGTAAGTGTAATAAAAGAAGCTGCGCCTCCCATGTAAATGTAATACAAGAAGCTGCGCCTCTCATGTAAGTGTAATAAAAGAAGCTGTGCCTCCCATGTAAGTGTAATAAAAGAAGCTGTGCCTCCCATGTAAGTGTAATAAAAGAAGCTGTGCCTCTCATGTAAGTGTAATAAAAGAAGCTGGGCCTCTCATGTCAGTGTAATAAAAAAAGCTGCGCCTCTCATGTAAGTGTAATAAAAGAAGCTGCACCCCTCATGTAAGTGTAATAAAAGAAGCTGCACCCCTCATGTAAGTGTAATAAAAGGAGCTGTGCCTCTCATATAAGTATAATGAAAGATGCTGCGCCCCTCATGTAAATGTAATAAAAGAAGCTGCGCCTCTCATGTAAGTGTAATAAAAGAAGCTGCACCTATCATGTAAGTGTAATAAAAGAAGTTGCACCCCTCATGTAAGTGTAATAAAAGAAGCTGCGCCTCCCATATAAATGTAATAAGAGAAGCTGCGCCTCTTATCTAAGTGTAATAAAAGAAGCTGTGCCCCTCATGTAAGTGTAATAAAAGAAGCTGTGCCCCTCATGTATGTGTAATAAAAGAAGCTGTGCCCCTCATGTAAGTGTAATAAAAGAAGCTGTGCCTCTCGTGTAAGTGTAATAAAAGAAGCTGCGCCTCTCATGTAAGTGTAATAAAAGAAGCTGCGCCTCATGTAAATGTAATAAAAGAAGCTGCGCCTCATGTAAATGTAATAAAAGAAGCTGCCTCTCATGTAAGTGTAATAAACGAAGCTGCTACTCTCATGTAAGTGTAATAAAAGAAGCTGCGCCTCATGTAAATGTAATAAAAGAAGCTGCGCCTCATGTAAATGTAATAAAAGAAGCTGCACCTCCCATAGCTGCGCCTCCCATGTAATGTAATAAGAGAAGCTGCGCCTCTCATCTAAGTGTAATAAAAGAAGCTGTGCCCCTCATGTAAGTGTAATAAAAGAAGCTGTGCCCCTCATGTATGTGTAATAAAAGAAGCTGTGCCCCTCATGTAAGTGTGATAAAAGAAGCTGTGCCTCTCATGTAAGTGTAATAAAAGAAGCTGTGCCTCTCATAGGTTCATAGGTTCATTCTACGCTCTCTGCCCTAGGGCATTTATAAGCCTAGCCAGTGTGTGTTTGGCTTTTGCCACCCATTTTAAATTAATTTTGCTATGCCCTTTTTCGAGGTTAGTATACTGTGCCTCTGTCTAACAGTGACACAGAAGTGATACCCGGGGTAAACCTACGATCTCCCATCCACTCATCAATATTCCTCTTGAAGAGAGTCAATGAGGGCCTCTGCCTAACCTGGACTGGGATTTTATTCCAGAGTGAAGGGAGCCTCTGGGTTATGAATCTCTCCCTCCAGCATGTCCTATTTATTTCAGTGCTGAGGTACAAGTCTCTCGTGAGCTCGATGGGATTTGGATTTTCTGAGGTGCAGCATGTGCATTAATTCCGTGTTGGACATGTCTTTATACATCAGGCACAGATCACCTCTGAGCAGGCGGTATGCTCTGAGTAGAGCTGGAGTTTCTTTAACCGGCAGCATATGGCATCTGTTTGAGCCCTTTGATCCTCTTGGTGAGGTACTTTTGGCGTCTTTCCAGTTGCTGCAGGTGTCTGGTAAGGTACATCCCAAAAGGGGCATTGTACTCAATTATGGGCCTAATGAGGGATGAGTAAAGAGGCACGATGACCTCCCCTGATCTAGATGTGAATCCCTTCATGATTAGGTGGGCTATATAAATTGTTTTTCTAACCACTTTGGCCACGTGGTTGTCAAATGAGAGATTGCTATCAACTTGGGACCCCAGGTCCCTAATTACTTCTTCTGTACTTAATAGATTACCACCTATGTGGTAATTTGTGGGCACTTTGTTTTTGCCAAAGGGGATGACTATACACTTTTTGGCATTTAGCTTGAGGCCATGGCTCTGGCACCAGTTGTCTGTTTCTATGAGGCCCTTTTGGAGGATGCTTGTGTCAGCTGGAGAGTCGATTATGGAGCCCAGTTTGCAGTCATCTGCGAACTTGGTCAGCCATAGTCCTTCCGTGTTGGCCTATACCTCTGAGAAATATATACCGAACAAGGGAGGTCCCAGGACTGAGCCTTGTGGGACGCCACTTGTAACTGGTTTGGAGTCTGACATGGCTCCAGCAATTCTAACCATGTGGTTTCTGTCCTTGAATAGTTTGCAACCCATCTAGTGACATAGGGGTTTATATTTATGCTGGTGAGCTTATCTATTATGCACGAGTGGGGTATTGTATCGAAGGCTTTTGCGAGGTCCAGGTAGGCTGTGTGGACCACCTTCCCCTCGTCAATGGCCTTGGTGACTTTAAATGTAATAAAAGAAGCTGCGCCCGTCATGTAAGTGTAATAAAAGAAGCTGTGCCTCTCAAGTAAATGTAATAAAAGAAGCTGCGCCTCTCATGTAAATGTAATAAAAGAAGCTGCGCCTCTCATGTAAATGTAATGAAAGAAGCTGTGCCTCCCATGTAAGTGTAATAAAAGAAGCTGCGCCTCCCATGTAAGTGTAATAAAAGAAGCTGTGCCCCTCATGTAAATGTAATAAAAGAAGCTGCGCCTCTCATGTAAGTGTAATAAAAGAAGCTGCGCCTCTCATGTAAGTGTAATAAAAGAAGCTGCGCCTCTCATGTAAGTGTAATAAAAGAAGCTGTGCCCATCATGTAAATGTAATAAAAGAAGCAGCGGCTTTCATGTAAGTGTAATAAAAGAAGCTGCGCCCCTCATGTAAGTGTAATAAAGGAAGCTGCGCCTCTCATGTAAGTGTAATAAAAGAAGCTGTGCCCCTCATGTAAGTGTAATAAAAGAAGCTGCGCCTCTCATGTAAGTGTAATAAAAGAAGCTGTGCCCCTCATGTATGTGTAATAAAAGAAGCTGTGCCCCTCATGTAAGTGTAATAAAAGAAGCTGCGCCTCTCATGTAAGTGTAATAAAAGAAGCTGCGCCTCTCATGTAAATGTAATAAAAGCTGTGCCTCTCATGTAAATGTAATGAAAGAAGCTGTGCCTCCCATGTAAATGTAATAAAAGAAGCTGTGCCCCTCATGTAAGTGTAATAAAAGAAGCTGTGCCTCTCATGTAAGTGTAATAAAAGAAGCTGCGCCTCTCATGTAAGTGTAATAAAAGAAGCTGCGCCTCTCATGTAAGTGTAATAAAAGAAGCTGTGCCCATCATGTAAATGTAATAAAAGAAGCAGCGGCTTTCATGTAAGTGTAATAAAAGAAGCTGCACCTCTCATGTAAGTGTAATAAAAGAAGCTGCGGCTCTCATGTAAGTGTAATAAAAGAAGCTGCGCCTCTCATGTAAGTGTAATAAAAGAAGCTGCGCCCCTCATGTAAGTGTAATAAAAGAAGCTGCTCCTCTCATGTAAGTGTAATAAAAGAAGCTGCGCCCCTCATGTAAATGTAATAAAAGAAGCTGTGCCTCTCATGTAAGTGTAATAAAAGAAGCTGTGCCCCTCATGTAAGTGTAATAAAAGAAGCTGTGCCCCCATGTAAGTGTAATAAAAGAAGCTGTGCCTCTCATGTAAGTGTAATAAAAGAAGCTGCGCCTCTCATGTAAGTGTAATAAAAGAAGCTGCGCCCCTCATGTAAATGTAATAAAAGAAGCTGCGCCTCTCATGTAAATGTAATAAAAGAAACTGCGCCTCTCATGTAAATGTAATAAAAGAATCTGCGCCCCTCATGTAAGTGTAATAAAAGAAGCTGCGCCCCTCATGTAAATGTAATAAAAGAAGCTGTGCCTCTCATGTAAATGTAATTAAAGAAGCTGTGACTCTCATGTAAATGTAATTAAAGAAGCTGTGCCTCCCATGTAAATGTAATAAAAGAAGCTGTGCCCCTCATGTAAATGTAATAAAAGAAGCTGCTCCTCTCATGTAAATGTAATTAAAGAAGCTGCGCCTCTCATGTAAGTGTAATAAAAGAAGCTGCGCCCCTCATGTAAGTGTAATAAAAGAAGCTGTGCCTCTCATGTAAATGTAATCAAAGAAGCTGTGCCTCTCATGTAAGTGTAATAAAAGAAGCTGCGCCCCTCATGTAAGTGTAATAAAAGAAGCTGCGCCTCCCATGTAAGTGTAATAAAAGAAGCTGCGCCTCTCATGTATGTGTAATAAAAGAAGCTGCGCCCCTCATGTAAGTGTAATAAAAGAAGCTGCGCCTTTCATGTAAGTGTAATAAAAGAAGCTGCGCCTCTCATGTAAGTGTAATAAAAGAAGCTGCGCCTCCCATGTAAGTGTAATAAAAGAAGCTGCGCCTCCCATGTAAGTGTAATAAAAGAGGCTGCGCCTCTCATGTAAATGTAATAAAAGAAGCTGCGCCCCTCATGTAAGTGTAATAAAAGAAGCTGCGCGTCTCATGTAAATGTAATAAAAGAAGCTGCGCCTCTCATGTAAGTGTAATAAAAGAAGCTGCGCCTCCCATGTAAGTGTAATAAAAGAAGCTGTGCCTTTCATGTAAGTGTAATAAAAGAAGCTGCGCCTCTCATGTAAGTGTAATAAAAGAAGCTGCGCCTCCCATGTAAGTGTAATAAAAGAAGCTGCGCCTTTCATGTAAGTGTAATAAAAGAAGCTGCGCCTCTCATGTAAGTGTAATAAAAGAAGCTGCGCCTTCCATGTAAGTGTAATAAAAGAAGCTGCGCCCCTCATGTAAGTGTAATAAAAGAAGCTGCGCCTCCCATGTAAATGTAATACAAGAAGCTGCGCCTCTCATGTAAGTGTAATAAAAGAAGCTGTGCCTCCCATGTAAGTGTAATAAAAGAAGCTGTGCCTCCCATGTAAGTGTAATAAAAGAAGCTGTGCCTCTCATGTAAGTGTAATAAAAGAAGCTGGGCCTCTCATGTCAGTGTAATAAAAAAAGCTGCGCCTCTCATGTAAGTGTAATAAAAGAAGCTGTACCCCTCATGTAAGTGTAATAAAAGAAGCTGCACCCCTCATGTAAGTGTAATAAAAGGAGCTGTGCCTCTCATGTAAGTATAATGAAAGATGCTGCGCCCCTCATGTAAATGTAATAAAAGAAGCTGCGCCTCTCATGTAAGTGTAATAAAAGAAGCTGCACCTATCATGTAAGTGTAATAAAAGAAGTTGCACCCCTCATGTAAGTGTAATAAAAGAAGCTGCGCCTCCCATATAAATGTAATAAGAGAAGCTGCGCCTCTTATCTAAGTGTAATAAAAGAAGCTGTGCCCCTCATGTAAGTGTAATAAAAGAAGCTGTGCCCCTCATGTATGTGTAATAAAAGAAGCTGTGCCCCTCATGTAAGTGTAATAAAAGAAGCTGTGCCTCTCATGTAAGTGTAATAAAAGAAGCTGCGCCTCTCATGTAAGTGTAATAAAAGAAGCTGCGCCCCTCATGTAAATGTAATAAAAGAAGCTGCGCCTCTCATGTAAATGTAATAAAAGAAGCTGCGCCTCTCATGTAAGTGTAATAAACGAAGCTGCGCCTCTCATGTAAGTGTAATAAAAGAAGCTGCGCCCCTCATGTAAATGTAATAAAAGAAGCTGCGCCTCTCATGTAAATGTAATAAAAGAAGCTGCACCTCCCATAGCTGCGCCTCCCATGTAAATGTAATAAGAGAAGCTGCGCCTCTCATCTAAGTGTAATAAAAGAAGCTGTGCCCCTCATGTAAGTGTAATAAAAGAAGCTGTGCCCCTCATGTATGTGTAATAAAAGAAGCTGTGCCCCTCATGTAAGTGTAATAAAAGAAGCTGTGCCTCTCATGTAAGTGTAATAAAAGAAGCTGTGCCTCTCATAGGTTCATAGGTTCATTCTACGCTCTCTGCCCTAGGGCATTTATAAGCCTAGCCAGTGTGTGTTTGGCTTTTGCCACCCATTTTAAATTAATTTTGCTATGCCCTTTTTCGAGGTTAGTATACTGTGCCTCTGTCTAACAGTGACACAGAAGTGATACCCGGGGTAAACCTACGATCTCCCATCCACTCATCAATATTCCTCTTGAAGAGAGTCAATGAGGGCCTCTGCCTAACCTGGACTGGGATTTTATTCCAGAGTGAAGGGAGCCTCTGGGTTATGAATCTCTCCCTCCAGCATGTCCTATTTATTTCAGTGCTGAGGTACAAGTCTCTCGAGTGCGTAGCTCGATGGGATTTGGATTTTCTGAGGTGCAGCATGTGCATTAATTCCGTGTTGGACATGTCTTTATACATCAGGCACAGATCACCTCTGAGCAGGCGGTATGCTCTGAGTAGAGCTGGAGTTTCTTTAACCGGGCAGCATATGGCATCTGTTTGAGCCCTTTGATCCTCTTGGTGAGGTACTTTTGGCGTCTTTCCAGTTGCTGCAGGTGTCTGGTAAGGTACATCCCAAAAGGGGCATTGTACTCAATTATGGGCCTAATGAGGGATGAGTAAAGAGGCACGATGACCTCCCCTGATCTAGATGTGAATCCCTTCATGATTAGGTGGGCTATATAAATTGTTTTTCTAACCACTTTGGCCACGTGGTTGTCAAATGAGAGATTGCTATCAACTTGGGACCCCAGGTCCCTAATTACTTCTTCTGTACTTAATAGATTACCACCTATGTGGTAATTTGTGGGCACTTTGTTTTTGCCAAAGGGGATGACTATACACTTTTTGGCATTTAGCTTGAGGCCATGGCTCTGGCACCAGTTGTCTGTTTCTATGAGGCCCTTTTGGAGGATGCTTGTGTCAGCTGGAGAGTCGATTATGGAGCCCAGTTTGCAGTCATCTGCGAACTTGGTCAGCCATAGTCCTTCCGTGTTGGCCTGTACCTCTGAGAAATATATACCGAACAAGGGAGGTCCCAGGACTGAGCCTTGTGGGACGCCACTTGTAACTGGTTTGGAGTCTGACATGGCTCCAGCAATTCTAACCATGTGGTTTCTGTCCTTGAATAGTTTGCAACCCATCTAGTGACATAGGGGTTTATATTTATGCTGGTGAGCTTATCTATTATGCACGAGTGGGGTATTGTATCAAAGGCTTTTGCGAGGTCCAGGTAGGCTGTGTGGACCACCTTCCCCTCGTCAATGGCCTTGGTGACTTTAAATGTAATAAAAGAAGCTGCGCCCGTCATGTAAGTGTAATAAAAGAAGCTGTGCCTCTCAAGTAAATGTAATAAAAGAAGCTGCGCCTGTCATGTAAATGTAATAAAAGAAGCTGCGCCTCTCATGTAAATGTAATGAAAGAAGCTGTGCCTCCCATGTAAGTGTAATAAAAGAAGCTGCGCCTCGCATGTAAGTGTAATAAAAGAAGCTGTGCCCCTCATGTAAATGTAATAAAAGAAGCTGCGCCTCTCATGTAAGTGTAATAAAAGAAGCTGCGCCTCTCATGTAAGTGTAATAAAAGAAGCTGCGCCTCTCATGTAAGTGTAATAAAAGAAGCTGCACCTCCCATGTAAGTGTAATAATAAAAGCTGCGCCTCTCATGTAAGTGTAATAAAAGAAGCTGTGCCCCTCATGTAAGTGTAATAAAAGAAGCTGCGCCTCCCATGTAAGTGTAATAAAAGCAGCTGTGCCTTCCATGTAAGTGTAATAAAAGAAGCTGTGCCTCCCATGTAAATGTAATAAAAGAAGCTGCGCCTCTCATGTAAGTGTAATAAAAGAAGCTGTGCCTCTCATGTAAGTGTAATAAAAGAAGCTGTGCCTCTCATGTAAATGTAATAAAAGAAGCTGCGCCTCTGAAGTGAAGTGTAATAAAAGAAGCTGTGCTCCTCATGTAAGTGTAATAAAAGAAGCTGTGCTCCTCATGTAAATGTAATAAAAGAAGCTGCGCCTCTCATGTAAGTGTAATAAAAGAAGCTGCGCCTCCCATGTAAGTGTAATAAAAGAAGCTGCGCCCCTAATCTAAATGTAATAAAAGAAGCTGTGCCCCTCATGTAAGTGTAATAAAAGAAGCTGTGCCTCTCATGTAATTGTAATAAAAGAAGCTGCGCCTCCCATGTAAGTGTAATAAAAGAAGCTGTGCCTCTCATGTAAATGTAATAAAAGAAGCTGCGCCTCCCATGTAAATGTAATAAAAAAAGCTGTGCCACTCATCTAAATGTAATAAAAGAAGCTGTGCCCCTCATGTAAGTGTAATAAAAGAAGCTGTGCCTCCCATGTAAGTGTAATAAAAGAAGCTGCGCCTCCCATGTAAGTGTAATAAATGAAGCTGCGCCTCCCATGTAAGTGTAATAAAAGAAGCTGCGCCTCCCATGTAAGTGTAATAAAAGAAGCTGCGCCTCCCATGTAAGTGTAATAAAAGAAGCTGCGCCTCCCATGTAAGTGTAATAAAAGAAGCTGTGCCTCCCATGTAAGTGTAATAAAAGAAGCTGCGCCCCTCATGTAAGTGTAATAAAAGAAGCTGTGCCTCTCATGTAAGTGTAATAAAAGAAGCTGTGCCTCCCATGTAAGTGTAATAAAAGAAGCTGTGCCCCTCCTGTAAGTGTAATAAAAGAAGCTGTGCCTCTCATGTAAGTGTAATAAAAGAAGCTGTGCCTCCCATGTAAGTGTAATAAAAGAAGCTGCGCTTCCCATGTAAGTGTAATAAAAGAAGCTGCGCCTCCCATGTAAGTGTAATAAAAGAAGCTGCGCCTCCCATGTAAGTGTAATAAAAGAAGCTGCGCCCCTCATGTAAGTGTAATAAAAGAAGCTGCGCCTCTCATGTAAGTGTAATAAAAGAAACTGCGCCCCTCATGTAAATGTAATAAAAAAAGCTGCGCCTCTCATGTAAGTGTAATAAAAGAAGCTGCGCCTTTCATGTAAGTGTAATAAAAGAAGCTGTGCCCCTCATGTAAATGTAATAAAAGAAGCTGCGCCTCTCATGTAAGTGTAATAAAAGAAGCTGCGCCCCTCATGTAAATGTAATAAAAGAAGCTGCGCCTCTCATATAAGTGTAATAAAAGAAGCTGTGCCCCTCATGTAAATGTAATAAAAGAAGCTGCGCCTCTCATGTAAATGTAATAAAAGAAGCTGTGCCCCTCATGTAAGTGTAATAAAAGAAGCTGTGCCTCTCATGTAAATGTAATAAAAGAAGCTGCGCCCCTCATGTAAATGTAACAAAAGAAGCTGTGCCCCTCATGTAAATCTAATAAAAGAAGCTGCGCCTCTCATGTAAATGTAATAAAAGAAGCTGCGCCCCTCATGTAAATGTAATAAAAGAAGCTGCGCCCCTCATGTAAGTGTAAAAAAAGAAGCTGCACCTCCCATGTAAGTGTAATAAAAGAAGCTGCGCCTCTCATGTAAATGTAATAAAAGAAGCTGCGCCTCCCATGTAGGTGTAATAAAAGAAGCTGTGCCCCTCATGTAAGTGTAATAAAAGAAGCTGCGCCTCTCATGTAAATGTAATAAAAGAAGCTGCGCCTCCCATGTAAGTGTAATAAAAGAAGCTGTGCCTCCCATATAAGTGTAATAAAAGAAGCTGTGCCCCTCATGTAAATGTAATAAAAGAAGCTGCGCTCCTCATGTAAGTGTAATAAAAGAAGCTGCGCCTCTCATGTAAATGTAATAAAAGAAGCTGCGCCCCTCATGTAAGTGTAATAAAAGAAGCTGCGCCTCTCATGTAAGTGTAATAAAAGAAGCTGTGCCTCTCATGTAAGTGTAATAAAAGAAGCTGCGCCCCTCATGTAAGTGTAATAAAAGAAGCTGCGCCTCTCATGTAAGTGTAATAAAAGAAGCTGCGCCCCTCATGTAAATGTAATAAAAGAAGTTGCGCCTCTCATCTAAGTGTAATAAAAGAAGCTGCACCCCTCATGTAAGTGTAATAAAAGAAGCTGTGCCTCCCATGTAAGTGTAATAAAAGAAGCTGTGCCCCTCATGTATGTGTAATAAAAGCAGCTGCGCCCCTCATGTAAGTGTAATAAAAGAAGCTGTGCCTCTCATGTAAATGTAATAAAAGAAGCTGCGCCTCTCATGTAAGTGTAATAAAAGAAGCTGCGCCCCTCATGTAAGTGTAATAAAAGAAGCTGTGCCTCCCATGTAAGTGTAATAAAAGAAGCTGTGCCCCTCATGTATGTGTAATAAAAGAAGCTGCGCCCCTCTTGTAAGTGTAATAAAAGAAGCTGTGCCTCTCATGTAAGTGTAATAAAAGAAGCTGCGCCTCCCATGTAAGTGTAATAAAAGAAGCTGCGCCCCTCATGTAAGTGTAATAAAAGAAACTGCGCCCCTCATGTAAATGTAATAAAAAAAGCTGCGCCGCTCATGTAAGTGTAATAAAAGAAGCTGCGCCTCTCATGTAAGTGTAATAAAAGAAGCCGCGCCTCTCATGTAAGTGTAATAAAAGAAGCTGCGCCCCTCATGTAAATGTAATAAAAGAAGCTGCGCCTCTCATGTAAGTGTAATAAAAGAAGCTGTGCCCCTCATGTAAATGTAATAAAAGAAGCTGCGCCTCTCATGTAAATGTAATAAAAGAAGCTGTGCCCCTCATGTAAGTGTAATAAAAGAAGCTGTGCCTCTCATGTAAATGTAATAAAAGAAGCTGCGCCCCTCATGTAAATGTAATAAAAGAAGCTGTGCCCCTCATGTAAATCTAATAAAAGAAGCTGCGCCTCTCATGTAAATGTAATAAAAGAAGCTGCGCCCCTCATGTAAATGTAATAAAAGAAGCTGCGCCCCTCATGTAAGTGTAAAAAAAGAAGCTGCACCTCCCATGTAAGTGTAATAAAAGAAGCTGTGCCTCTCATGTAAATGTAATAAAAGAAGCTGCGCCTCCCATGTAGGTGTAATAAAAGAAGCTGTGCCCCTCATGTAAGTGTAATAAAAGAAGCTGCGCCTCTCATGTAAATGTAATAAAAGAAGCTGCACCTCCCATGTAAGTGTAATAAAAGAAGCTGTGCCTCCCATATAAGTGTAATAAAAGAAGCTGTGCCCCTCATGTAAATGTAATAAAAGAAGCTGCGCCCCTCATGTAAGTGTAATAAAAGAAGCTGCGCCTCTCATGTAAATGTAATAAAAGAAGCTGCGCCCCTCATGTAAGTGTAATAAAAGAAGCTGCGCCTCTCATGTAAGTGTAATAAAAGAAGCTGCGCCTCTCATGTAAGTGTAATAAAAGAAGCTGCGCCCCTCATGTAAGTGTAATAAAAGAAGCTGCGCCTCTCATGTAAGTGTAATAAAAGAAGCTGCGCCCCTCATGTAAATGTAATAAAAGAAGTTGCGCTTCTCATCTAAGTGTAATAAAAGAAGCTGCGCCCCTCATGTAAGTGTAATAAAAGAAGCTGTGCCTCCCATGTAAGTGTAATAAAAGAAGCTGTGCCCCTCATGTATGTGTAATAAAAGCAGCTGCGCCCCTCATGTAAGTGTAATAAAAGAAGCTGTGCCTCTCATGTAAATGTAATAAAAGAAGCTGCGCCTCTCATGTAAGTGTAATAAAAGAAGCTGCGCCCCTCATGTAAGTGTAATAAAAGAAGCTGTGCCTCCCATGTAAGTGTAATAAAAGAAGCTGTGCCCCTCATGTATGTGTAATAAAAGAAGCTGCGCCCCTCATGTAAGTGTAATAAAAGAAGCTGTGCCTCTCATGTAAGTGTAATAAAAGAAGCTGTGCCCCTCATGTAAGTGTAATAAAAGAAGCTGTGCCTCTCATGTAAATGTAATGAAAGAAGCTGTGCCCCTCATGTAAGTGTAATAAAAGAAGCTGCGTCTCTCATGTAAGTTTAATAAAAGAAGCTGCGCCTCTCATGTAAATGTAATAAAAGAAGCTGCGCCTCTCATGTAAGTGTAATAAAAGAAGCTGTGCCTCTCATGTAAGTGTAATAAAAGAAGCTGCGCCCCTCATGTAAATGTAATAAAAGAAGCTGTGCCTCTCATGTAAGTGTAATAAAAGAAGCTGCGCCTCTCATGTAAGTGTAATAAAAGAAGCTGTGCCCCTCATGTAAATGTAAAAAAAGAAGCTGTGCCTCTCATGTAAGTGTAATAAAAGAAGCTGCGTCTCTCATGTAAGTGTAATAAAAGAAGCTGTGCCTCCCATGTAAGTGTAATAAAAGAAGCTGTGCCCCTCATGTAAGTGTAATAAAAGAAACTGTGCCTCTCATGTAAATGTAATAAAAGAAGCTGTGCCCCTCATGTAAATGTAATAAAAGAAGCTGTGCCTCTCATGTAAATGTAATAAAAGAAGCTGCGCCTCTCATGTAAGTGCAATAAAAGAAGCTGCACCTCTCATGTAAGTGTAATAGAAGAAGCTGCGCCTCTCATGTAAGTGTAATAAAAGAAGCTGTGCCCCTCATGTAAGTGTAATAAAAGAAGCTGTGCCCCTCATGTATGTGTAATAAAAGAAGCTGTGTCTCTCATGTAAGTGTAATAAAAGAAGCTGTGCCTCTCATAGGTTCATAGGTTCATTCTAGGCTATCTGCCCTAGGGCATTTATAAGCCTAGCCAGTGTGTGTTTGGCTTTTGCCACCCATTTTAAATTAATTTTGCTATGCCCTTTTTTGAGGTTAGTATACTGTGCCTCTGTCTAACAGTGACACAGAAGTGATACCCGGGGTAAACCTACGATCTCCCATCCACTCATCAAGATTGCTCTTGAAGAGAGTCAATGAGGGCCTCTGCCTAACCTGGACTGGGATTTTATTCCAGAGTGAACGGAGCCTCTGGGTTATGAATCTCTCCCTCCAGCATGTCCTATTTATTTCAGTGCTGAGGTTCAAGTCTCTCGAGTGCGTAGCTCGATGGGATTTGGATTTTCTGAGGTGCAGCATGTCCATTAATTCCATTTGGACATGGCTTTATACGTCAGGCACAGATCGCCTCTGTGCAGGTGGTATGCCACTGATTAGAGCTGGAGTTTCTTTAACCGGGCAGCATATGGCATCTGTTTGAGCCCTTTGATCCTCTTGGTGAGGTACTTTTGGGGTCTTTCCAGTTGCTGCAGGTGTCTGGTAAGGTACATCCCAAAAGGGGCATTGTACTCAATTATGGGCCTGATGAGGGATGAGTAAAGAGGCACGATGACCTCCCCTGATCTAGATGTGAATCCCTTCATGATTAGGTGGGCTATATAAAATGTTTTTCTAACCCCTTTGGCCACGTGGTTGTCAAATGAGAGATTGCTATCAACTTGGGTCCCCAGTTCCCTAATTACTTCTTCTGTACTTAATGGATTACCATCTATGTGGTAATTTGTGGGCACTTTGTTTTTGCCAAAGGGGATGACTATACAGTTTTTGGCATTTAGCTTGAGGCCATGGCTCTTGCACCAGTTGTCTGTTTCTATGAGGCCCTTTTGGAGGATGCTTGTGTCAGCTGGAGAGTCGATTATGGAGCCCAGTTTGCAGTTATCTGCGAACTTGGTCAGCCACAGTCCTTCCGTGTTGGCCTGTTCCTCTGAGAAATATATACCGAACAAGGGAGGTCCCAGGACTGAGCCTTGTGGGATGCCACTTGTAACTGGTTTGGAGTCTGACATGGCTCCAGCAATTCTAACCATGTGGTTTCTGTCCTTGAGCCAGTTTGCAACCCATCTAGTGACATAGGGGTTTATATTTAAGCTGGTGAGCTTATCTATAATGCCCGAGTGGGGTATTGTATCGAAGGCTTTTGCGAGGTCCAGGTAGGCTGTGTGGACCACCTTCCCCTCATCAATGGCCTTGGTGACTGTTTCAAAGAAATCAACCAGGTTTAAGAGGCAGAATCTGCCCTTAACAAAGTTGAACTGGGTAGGATCCAGTGTCTGTAAGTCCCCAATATCTTTATTTATGAAGTCCATGATGATCCTTTCCATAGTTTTGCAGACCAAGCTAGTCAGGCTTATGGGGCAATAGTTTCCAGGATCCGTTGAGGCACCACCTTTGTGGAGAGGGACCACTGTTGCTGTACCCCACTCTTTGGGTACATATCCTGTAGTAAGGCTGAGATTGAACAGTAGTTTTATGTTTGGGTTTAGCTCTTCTTGGAGTTCATGTAGGACGCAGCCCGGGACACTGTCTGGTCCCATTGATGCTGTGTTTTTTGCTTTGGAGAGGGCGGCTCTTACCTGAGCATCTGAGATGTTAGGGGGGCAGCACTCTGCTGGGATAGATATTTGCCCTTTTGGTGGGTAGGAGGGGGAGAAGTTTGCGCTGAACCTGTCAGCTAGGATGTTGGCAATGTCTGTGGGTTCGATGTATTTTTTGTCATTTTGGACTAATTCTGAGCATATCTGGGAATTCCCACCCAGGCTCCTAACATAACCAAAGAAAGCCTTGTGATTATCCTTAGTGTCCTGTGCAATTTTTCTCTCGAAGCTGGCCTTAGATGATTTTATGAGTGCCCATAGTTTTTTTGCTAATACTGATCAGAGATTCCTTCCCTTTTTGGGATTTTGCTCTATCATGTTGTAGCTTCCTCCTTCTATTGTATAGTTTGTTTATGGCTGGGGTCCACCAGACAGGACGTCTGCCTTTGGAGGATTGGGTCTTGGTTTTATTTGGGATTGCATGCTCCATGCATTCCTGAAGGTGTTCATAGAATGCGTTTATAAAGGATTCTGCGGTCTGGGCCGTATTTTCCACCGGCTCGGGGGCTTTGAAGGATTCCACCTCGGTTTTGAGAAGTGTGAAATTTGCTTTAGAGAAGTTTTTCACTGTGGTTTTCTGGGCAGGGGGTGGGGTCGGGATGTGAATATCCAGTGAGATTAGTTTATGGTCTGATCTTACCAGTGAGGGATACACTTCTAGTCTGGAGCATAGAGTCCCCATGTTGGTGATGATCAGGTCCAGTATGTTTTCCCCTCTTGTGGGAATGGTAACAAGTTGTTCCATAGCATTTGAGTTTATAAATTCTAGGAACCTTTGGGCTAGGGTGTTGGAGCTAGAGTAATGCCCCCAGTCTATGTTTGGGTAGTTGAAGTTGCCCAACTATGTTTGGGTAGTTGAAGTTGCCCAATATAATGGTGTTTGGAGAGACCTTCATATTTTCCAGTGTTCTCAGGAAGGTCGAGTGGGGTTCCTGGGTTTGGGAGGGTGGTCTGTAGCAGGCTATAAACTGGAAGGCAGTTTTACCCACTGTTAGTTGCACATGGATAGTCTCTGATGCTTCATGCTTTGCCACCAACCTGGAGGTGTGGGTATCTTTGACGAATATTGATACTCCCCCTCCTTTTGTGGTTCGGTCCAAGTTTTGGGGCCGAAAAGCATGGTATGAGGTATAACCTGGTAGTGCTGGGGTGCTGTCGGGAGCCTTGAACCAGGTTTCTGTTACTGCACAGATATCGATGTTCTCCATGCTAAGGAGAGTTTCGAAAGTGCATCTTGAGGTTTAGACTTCTGGCGTTGAGTAGCATTACTCTTAGTTTCTTATCCCTTGTGATACCTATGGAGGTGGGTTTGTCTTTGAGCCTTGCCTAAAAAAGGCACTATGGGGGAAGCAAGAGCCTTTGCCAATATTCGAAAGCCCAGGGTTGACAGGTGCAAGCCATCCCTAGCGAAGCATCGTGGCTTGTCGAGCATGTCATCCCAGGCTGACAGGCATTGGATCCCCTTTGAATGACACCAATACTTAAGCCAATTGTTGAAATTGATCATCTTGTCTTCATATTGTGGCATCATTCTTGGTGAGGGTAAGATGCTACTCAAGGTCAGGATCATACCGGCCTGGGCTACATGCTCAGAGAGCTCCTCTATGTCTCTTTTCATGTAGTCCAGGGAGGTACATCTCAGGTCATTCACACCAGCATGGACAATGACTGAGTCATATTTGTATTTGCCTTGGAGTGACCTGATTGCTTGTGTTATGTGGCGGATCCTAGCGCCCGACAGGCAGCTCACTGTGACCTTCTCCTTGTTCAGCCTGGTGAGCGGGACATCAGTGTGCCTGACGATAGAGTCACCTATTACAAGTGTATCAGGTGTGTTGTTTAGCCTTAAGGGCTGTGACTGTTCGGCACACTGGCTTTGTGAGCTATGTGTTGCACGTGTTTTGTTTTGGGGTAGCGGTTGCTTGGGTGTCTGCTTTGGAGGTCTCTGCTGCTTAGGCAGATTTTTATTTAGAGCCTCTGAGTATGTTTTTGTGTGTTTATGTGTTTGGTTTGCTGTCGTGGTAGGTCTATGTGAGACTGGAATTGTAGTGAGTGTGGTTTCCTTCTCCTCCTGACTGGTTATGCCACTACTAAGTTGAGAGAGCTTAGCCTCCAGTTTGGTTATATGGTTGCATCTCTCACATGTGTTGGAATTTGTTGGGAGGAGGAGAGGGTTGTCTGTGTACAGGAGGCAGTTGTAACATTGCCTCAAAATTCCCAGATTCACCAGCTGGACCGGAGAGGAGATTGACAACTGACCTTTGGACATGCTAGTATTGGGAATTCCTTTATAATTGAAGAAAAGGGCCAATGGGGAACAAGGTACTCAAGGGGAGTTTGTGTGGGTGTAGTGCTTTTAATTTTTTAGTGCTGACTTATATAATTGCTTTAGTGAGCAAGTGCCAGGTAACTTAAATGCAATGTGTTACAGGTAACTTAAATGCAAAAACGACAAACAGTAACTTTCTTTCAAGTGAAACAAGGAAATAAGTACAGTAAGCAATGCAGATATCACTAGGGATCCACAGAAGCGCTGAAAAGCCGCTCATGTAAGTGTAATAAAAGAAGTTGTGCCTCTCATGTAAATGTAATAAAAGAAGCTGTGCCTATTATGTAAATGTAATAAAAGAAGCTGTGCCTCTCGTGTAAATGTAATGCACACGTAGCACTTGAAAAACTAATGTGCCACCTCGTCATGCTTTCCAGTGAGTTATACAAATGAGGATCAGCAAAAACCAAGGACTAAAAAGTGAGAAAAAAGCTTAACTTGTAAACCTACAATGACACAAAAACAGGGCACTAAAAAAAAAAATGAAATAACATTAAGTGCTGTCATTCTTTTATTAACAAGAACTTCTTCAGAATGAAGTAACACATCAACCACCCCACTTATATACAATTCTTTTGATGACATCATCCAACATTTGCTTAAAGAACCGGAGACCCATTATAAAACTAATACAAACACATCTTCATGAAAAGCCTTCCCAAAACACAAAAAAATTGAAGGACACAATGCTCCAATACAAAAAAATTATATTATATATATAAAACATGTATATATAGAAATACATTTTAATTACAGGCATTAAATATATTTATACTTTAAATACCTTTTTATAGATATTTTGTCATTTTTACCTGGAGCAGTATTTGCTCTTAAAAACACCTGCCATTTCAATTCTAAAAACACTAAATAAGCATTAAATGGCCCTGCAAACTTCTTGTCAACTTGTTCAACAACTAAAAATTGAAATTTCCTAAAATCTCTACAATGTTGGACATGCCTAGCTAGCGCATTTGTACTGTCATTTTTCCTAATAGCCAAAATGTGCTCTTTTACTCTGTCAACTAATTTCCGCATGGCTTTACCAGCATAAAAATGATCACAATTTGAACATAATGCAAGGTATATTGGACCTTCACTTTGACAATTAAATCTGCTGTTTGCATTTAGCACAAAATCCGTGTATTTAAAATGAAAGCTGCAAACTGACTTTATAAATCTACAATATGAACATTTTTTGATAGGGTAAAGTCCCAAAATTCTTTAAATTCTTTTCATTATTAGGAATCTCGGATGAATTCTCCAGGATCTGTTTTAAATTCCTTGTTTTCTTATATATAAATCTAGGCTTTTCACCTAAGACCTCAACCAGTTTCTGATTCCCAGTTATACTCTTCCAATTGTTGTTAATAATTTCCTTAATCTGTAATCCATCTAAACTCATAGGCAGAGGGAAAGAACAACTCAGCTCCTGAAATTTATCACCCTTTTCCACTTTTAGGAGAGAAACCTGTATTTACAATTGGTGGAGACTTAGTGCCTTTGCTCTCTCAGATTATTAGAAATTTTCCTAAGCTTTTCTACAGGATATCCCTGCTGCTGAAATAACTATATAAGTTCATTTACTTCTCTAAGAAAAACACCATCTTCACTAGTTAATCTGCTGATTCTAATAACCTGCCCCCTAAACACATTAAACTTTATAAATTCTGGGTGAAAACTATCAAAATGTAAATAATTAATGGTAAAATTTTCTTTTCTATAAATATTACTAATACATTTCTCTCCCAAAATGTCCATACTAACTTCTACGTCCAAAAAATGTACTTAAACCCCTTTATTACTCTGTGTCAATTTAAGCTACATAATACTGATGTTAATTTGTGAAAGAAATTCATAGAACAAACAACTATCCCCTGCCCATAGAAACAAATAAATCATTTATATATCTCTTATAAAATGTAACAAAATTGAAACAAGGTAGCTTACATAAATATTCCTGCTCTCACCAACATATAACTAGGTTAGCAAACAGTGAGGTAACATGAGCACCCATTTTTACACCTCCTATTTGTTGAAAAATACCATCCTCGAACATAAAAAAAATTATTATTCAGTACTCACTCTAACAACTGAGAAATGATAGAAATACCCTGTTTTAATTGTCCACCATACTTATTTAGGTAAAGCCTCACAAACTCCAATCCTTCCTCCTTTTCTATTGATGTCTATAAAAATGAGGATACTGCAACATTCTTTTCCAAAATGCCAACGTTAGTGCATTGCACAGCACCTAGATAACATAAAAAAGAAAATGGAAGAGCAAACTGTAACAAAAAGTGAGTTGTGCAAGGGCGCTATTTATAATTCTTGAAATAACTTTGACATTTCCTTCCTTCATGTGTTTCCAGTAATTATCATTTAGGGGTGGAATTGCAAGCTCTGCATCCAAGGGAAGAGTGGGTGTCCCACTGGTATACCCTAAATAAGAACAGTAACAAACTTCCCTTTTCCTTAGCTTGCTGTTAGCTTGCTGTTTCAACTTGCAGTGTTTGGTGAAAGTGAGACAGAATTATTAGGATTCCGTCTCTAGATAGCTCTCACAGTGGCCACTAAAGAGATCATGGAAACAACAGCACTTCTAGTAAAATGATCTCTAACAGGATCCTAAATAAGTTTGCTCATTGTGTCTTCCCAGATTCCAGTGGAAATGAGAAACCAGTCAGGACGTGTCTATGATCCCTAACTTGTTAGAATGAAAGGAGATGAACAGGTATGATTTTGTAACACCTTTGATCCCAGAAGCATATTTGTTAAACTGAAGCTTGGGAACAAGGTAATGCAAACTCCTAAATGGATTAAGTTACTGTAAATGGTTGGCAACTGAATCTTCTCATTAAGAATGATGCTGTACATGTTTAACATAAGTGATGGACTGCTAACATTGCAACCATATCTTTTTTGGAAAGCAGCACAGAGTAAAGACATTAAGGACAGCAACTTCAGAATTTTCCTAGACAAAGTTAGAAGCTAACAAAAGAGCTGCATTCCATGTCAGAATTGTCAAAGGAACAAGTTAGAACTTGTCTGATCGAAGACTGCTGGAATGGGGTTCAGTTTTTAGCTCTTATTGGTTAATTGGTTAATTTGTTTAAATCAGTTTGCTCATTTGCTACTGTTATAAAAAAATACACTTTATGCATCATAAACTCTGCTTTTCAAATTTTCCCTTAGAACTATGCCTTATGGGCTGTGGTTGAGTAGTCAATTTTTTAGTTTTAGCACTCAAATCTGTTTCTTTGAACTCAGCACTTGTTCAGAACTCGTTTTAAGCACTAAATAAGTTACTAATTACTACAGCACTCAACTTTGTTCACTTATCTAGAGGAAAACAGTTTTTACTACTTAATAAATAAGCACCTATCCAGGCATGTCTAAGGGTCAGCTCCCAGTGATCTCTCCTGTCTACCTGATGAATCTGGGCATCTTGGGGCAATGCAGCAATTGCCTCATGGACACAGACAACCCTCTCCTCCTACTACCCAACACTACAACCTGTGAGAGATGCACTTTTATAGCCAAACTGGAAGCAAAGCTCTCTTCACCCAAGACCGGACTAGACAGTCAAGATGAGAAGGTAAACACTTGCACCACACCATACTCATCACATAGTCCCTCAAAACCTACACCACCAAAACACACACATAGAAACACAAAACACACACCGACATTTGTGGAGGCTCTTAATAAAAATCTGCCCAAGCAACAGAGCCCTCCAAAGCAGAAACGCACGCAACCTCCACCACCCAACACAACCCAAATGACACATAGCCCACAAACTCAGTGTGCCACTCAACCACAGCCTATAAGGCATAGCAATGTACCCAACACTCTAGTCATAAGTGACTCTATAGTTAGGGACACTTATGTTCCACTCACCAGGCTAAACAAGGAGAAAGTTACTGTCAGGTGCCAGGATCCGCCACATAACGCACTCACTCAGGTCACACCACAACAAGTACAAATATGACTCTCTCATTGTCCATGTTGGTGTGAATGACCTGAGATGTACCTCCCTGGACTACATGAAAAGAGACGTAGAGGAGCTCTTTGATCTTGTAGCCCAGGCAGGTATGACCCTAGCCCTAAATAGCATCCTGCCATCACCCAGAATGATACCACAGTACAACGACAAAATGATTGACTTCAACAATTGGGTAAGCTTCTGGTGTCATTCTAAGGGGATCCAGTATCTGTCTGCCTGGGATAACATGATCAACAGACCACGATGCTTTGCCAGAGATGGCCTGCACCTGTCACCCTTGTGATTCTGGATACTGGTTAAGGCTCTTGCCACCCCTATAGTGCCTTTTTTAGGCAAGGTTCAAATGATAAATTCACCACCATAACAGGTGCAAGCAAGCAAAATCTGAGGGTAATGCTACTTAATGCTAGAAGTCTAAACCTCAAAATGCACTCACTCAAGGCACTCCTTAAAGTGGAGAACATCGACGTCTGTGCAGTGTCAGAGACCTGGTTCAAGGCTCCAGAGGGCACCCCTGCATTACCAGACTATAATTCATACCACACCTTTCGGCCACCTAACCAGGACCGAAACACTAAAGGTGGAGGTGTGTCCATATTTATTAAGGAAACACACACCTCCAGGCTAGTTGCTCAGCATAATGCATCCAAGATTATCCAAGTGCAACTAACTCTGGGCAAGACCACAATCCAAATTGTAGCTTGATACAGATCCCCCACCATGCCCCAGGATTCACACTCCATATTTCTATATACACTGGAAAATATTAGGGTACAACCCAACATCTTAATAATGGGTGATTTCAACTACCCCACCATTAACTGGGAAAACTGCTCATGTACCAACTCTTTTGCTCAACATTTTCTGGAATTCATAAATTCCAACGTCTTGGATCAACATATCCACACCCCCACCAGGGGCAGCAATTTCCTAGACCTGTTCATTACCAACATGGGTGACCGGTGTTCCATTCCAAAGGTCAATTCCTCATTGGTCAGATCCGACCAGAAGCGAATCACCCTAGACATCCACATCCCATTCCCACCCCCGATTAGGGAAACTACCATAAAAAATTTCTCCAAAGCCAACTTTATGCTTCTTAAGACAGAAGTGGCAAACTTCACGACACCCATGCAGACAGACAATAGAGGTACGACTGCTGAATCCTACACAATTGCACTTTATAAGCACTTGCACGTGTGCATGGATCGTGCTATCCCAAACAGAACTAAGATGCTATCCTCCAAAAAAAAATGAAGCCAATCAGGTAGTCCTCTGCTATAAACAAACTCTACAACAGAAGAAAGAAACTGTTGCAAAAAAGAGTAAAATCCCATGATTGGAGGAACTCCCTGGTCAGCCTCAGTAAGAAGCTGAAATCCCTCATAAAATCCTCCAAAGCTAGTTACAAAAACAAAATTGCCACTGATTCTAAAGACGTCCACAAAGCATTCTGTAGCTATGTTAAGAATCTCAATAGCAACACTCAGATCTGCTCTGAGTTACAGCACAATAGCACTAAATATACAGAAGCAACTGATATTGCCAACATCCTGGCAGATAGGTTCAGTGCTAACTTTACCCCCCTCTCACCCCATAAAGGGCCCATCTCTATACCGGAAGAATGCAAAATTCCTGTAAGCACAGCTGCACAGGTAAAATCCACACTCTCTAAAGCCAAGTACACAGCATCCGTGGGACCTGACAAAATCCCAGGCTGTGTTCTACACGAACTACAGAGTGAACTGGCACCCTACCTAAGTACCATGTCCAATCATAGCTTCACCTCAGGCTTTGTGCCCACTGAATGGCGCACAGTGACGGTTGTCCCACTTCACAAAGGGGGAGCCACCATGGACCCCAGGAACTACCACCCCATTAGCCTGACGAGCCTAGTCTGCAAGGCCATGGAACAAATCATCATGAAACTTACAAAGACATTGGTAATGTCCAAACACTGGACCCCACCCAGTTCGGGTTTGTAAAAGGCAGATCATGTCTCCTAAACCTGATAAACTTCTTTGAAGCAGTCAACAAAGCCGTAAACAAGGGTAAGGTGGTTCACACAGCCTATCTAGATCTTGCGAATGCTTTCGACACCATCCTCCACTCTGGAATTATAGATAAACTTACTAAACTAGGTATAAATCCCTATGTCACAAGATGGGATGCCAACTGGCTCACTGACAAAACCCACACTGTGAAAGCTGCAGACTCCATATCCGACTTCAGACCATTGACAAGTGGAGTACCACAGGGTTCAGTCCTGGGTCCTCTCTTGTTTGGTATCTATTTCCCTGAAGTACAGGCTAACACAGAAGGTCTTTGGCTAATGAAGTTTGCAGATGACTGCAAACTAGGAGCAATAATTGAAACTCCTAATGATGTGGACATCCTACAAAAGGGATTC
>NC_056745.1:1480782719-1480790219 GCF_019279795.1 Protopterus annectens | reverse complement strand
GTAGGAGTCTATCAGCATGGCACATCTTGACTTGGTAATATTTGCACACTCTTCCTTGCAAAAGCACTCCAAATATGTCAGATTTGTGAGGGCATCTCTTGTGCACAGCCCTCTTCAGGTCACCCCACAGATTTTCTATTGGATTTAGGTCTGGGCTCTGGCTGGGCCATTCCAAAACTTTTAATTTTCTTCTGGTGAAGCCATTATTTTGTTGATTTGGATGTATGCTTGGGGTCATTGTCGTGTTGAAAGATGAAATTCTTCTTCATCTTCAGCTTTCTAGCAGATGCTTGAAGGTTTTGGGCCAAAAGTGACTGGTATTTGGAACTTGACTAAAGCCCCAGTTCCAGCTGAATAAAAGCAACCCCAAAGCATGATACTGCCACCACCATGCTTCACTGTGGAGATGGTATTCTTTTAGTGATGTGAAGTGTTTTTTTACGCCAAACGTACCTTTTGGAATTGTGGCCAAAAAGTTCAATCTTCGTCTCATCAGACCATAACAAATTTTCCCACAAGCTTTTGGAGACGATTTATTGTTTTGCAAATTTTAGCCAGGCCTGGATGTTTTTCTGTTTAAGAAAAGGCTTCCGTCTTGCAACCCTACCCCATAGTCCAGACATATGGACAATACGAGAGATTGTTGTCACATGTAGTGCACAACCAGTACTTGCCAGAAATTCCTGCAGCTCCTTCAGTGTTGATGTGGATCTCTTGGCAGCCTCCTTGACCAGTATACGTCTTGCCTTTTCATCAGTTTTGGAGGGACATCCAGTTGTTTGCAATGTCACTGTTGTCCCATATTTTCTCCAGTTTTTGATGACTGTCTTCACTGTGTTCCATGTATATCTAATGCTGTGGAAATTTTTTTGTACCCTTCTCCTGACTGATACCTTTCAACAATGAGATCCCTTTGATGCTTTGTAAACTCTCTGCGAACCACGGCTTTTGCTGTAGCAGGCAACTGACTAAATGTCAGGAAAATCCTGCTATGACAGCTGAACTTTATTTGGGGTTAATCAGAGTCTTCTTAATTAATGGCAGATGTGTACCCAAGAAAACTGAATGATGTAATTAAATCAAAAGGTGCTTCAACAAAGTATTAGTTTAAGGGTGTGCACACTTATGCAACTAGGTTATTGTACTTTTTTATTTTTTATATTTTTCACCTGACGGATTTGTTTGTTTTTCAATTGAATTGTACAGCTTATAGATCACATTAAAGGTGGGGAAAGTTTTGAAATGATTTACGGTGGTCTCATTTTTTTATATTGTAAAAACTGGCATTTTAACAGGGGGAGGGGTGCGTACACTGTTTATATCTATTGTATATATATATATATATATATATATATATATATATATATATATATATATATATATATATATATATATATATATACACACATATATATAGGTCTACTTCAAAACATCTAAAACTCATATCGTCTAATTTCATAACATTGAGACCAGAACATCAAAAACCCAAAACATCTAAAACCCATAACATCGAATTTCATAACATCTAACAGTACAAATCACAAGAAAATAACATCCCGTCCACATATAAAAACAAGAGATTAACATTTCCCCAACGACAACCAAGAACAGCAAGTGAAAGGCAAACATTAAAATAGCCTGGCTTCCACAAAACACAGTCAGGCAAATAGTATATGTAAAGATCTAATCTGCAAATAGACAAAAACACTTAAAACAATAAAAATTCATGAACATATATAAATTGCTACAGGTTAAGCGCTTTCATCCACTCCTAATGTGGACTTCATCAGAACATGTAGCACTACGTTCTATCAGTTTAAATAAATCATTTTTGGCGCCAATGGGTTAGTTTAAAAAATTAAAGCTGTAGCTGCCCAAATACATTTACATAATACTGCATGACAGAACTCATACAGTAATTCTAATAAATCATCACAAACATATCAAATGTATTCACTCATAATAATAATAATGTACATCAGTCAATAGAATAAAAAGTGGATATTAAACTGAGGTGCTTCCTATAACTGAATTACTAATTCCAGATTCTCGTGCCCTAGTTGCTAAAATGGGTTAACTGGAATGTTGTCATTTAATCCTGGGGGGGGGGGGTCGTAGCATCAAGTAGCAACTGCCACTTTACTTCTTTCTGTCCCAGAATAGCCTTTATATTCCCACCTCTGGGATCCTCCTTAACTTGTTCTAAGATACCAAATTTAAAACAATGATTATTCCCCCACTTCTCAGTATGCCTATATACGGCATTATTTTTCTCCTGTTTCCTAATCCTAAATAAGTGATCATAAATCCTATTTTTGAGGCACCTATCAGTTTTTCCTATGTAATATCCTAAACATACTGTACATTTAGCTAAATATATTATGTGTTTGGTATTGCAATTCCCTATTTTAAATGTAACATTAGTTTTATTACTGTTTCCCAAAACTATCGTATCTTCCTCTAATATAGCATGGCATTGTCCACATGGCCTACACTTCCTAGTATAACCCATCCTATTGTTCACCCTAATTATCTCCCGATGTCATTCCAGTGTACTCTTTATATTCTGTCCTGTCTTATAAACAAACACTGGTGTCTCTCCCACAATTTGTGTGTTGTTCTCATCGGTCGTAAGAATGTTCCAATTGTGCATAATAACTTTCTTAACCTCATTTGCATAAGGACCATAGTCTAGTATACAAGCACGATTAAAATGTGTGTCACTGTCATCAGATATTGTGCTAAGACGATTAAAATGTGTGTCACTGTCATCAGATATTGTGCTAAGGAGTAAATTCTGTAGCATTCCCATACCTAATAAGGGTTTGTATTTACCTCCCCACTCACTTATAACATATCTAGTAATATCCTTTAGGGTATCCCCTTTCATTGAACATACCTCCTATAAAATTAATCTCTTGCACCATATCCTCATATTGTGAATACACTGTCCTTTTAATATATTCTTCACTAAGCCTCTTGGATGGTTGCTTGAATATTCCAAGTAGACATTACTAAATGTATCCTTCCTATGGATACAAGACTTAAAACCAGATGATGTGTGGCTAACCAGAGTATCCAGATATGCTATACTATTCATGTTATAATTATAGGTGAATTTTAAGTATGCACTGGTATTATTTAAATATTCAATAAATTCCTTAAATCTATCCAGGGAGTCATCCCATAGGATGAAAATATCATCCAAAAAGCGAGTGTAGTATCTAATACTACCAAAAAACTCACTTGTGAATACGTGTTTATCTTCCCCATCAAGCATGACCAGGTTGGCAAAGATGGGAGCACAAGCGGCTCCCATCGCTACCCCGCTGGTCTGCCTATAATGTTCTCCTTCATAAAAGATGTAGTTATGGTCCAATGCAATAGACATACATTCTACAAGGAGGCTAACACTGTCCCATTCCATACCACCATATTTCCTAATACTATTACAAAAGGCTTCCAAGCCTTCTTGCTTGGGAATACAGTAAAATAGATCAACCACATCTATAGTAAAATATATAAGTTCCCTTTTCCATAAATTAGTTGTTAATCTACTCAGAAAATCCCAAGAATCTTTTATAATATGTGGGACCCCCTCATATATATGTTTTAGCCTCCTGTCAATCGCTACAACTATAGGAAATGTCTTAGACTGACTACCTGAAACAACAGGTTGGAAGGGGAAATCTTTAATATTCTTGTGTATCTTGGGAATGCCTACTATAGTAGATCAAATGGGAAACTCAACTCTCATAAAATTATATATCTAAGTACTAATTCTATTCTCAAGAAGATATTCTTCCAGGTACATATCTATATGTCTATACTCTATATGACTCTATATGACTCTAAACCAGTCACAAGTGGGGTCCTACAAGGCTCGGTTCTGGGACCCCTACTGTTCGGCATATATTTCTCAGAAGTACAGGCAAACACAGGAGGACTATGGCTAACCATGTCCACTGATGACTGCAAACTGGGAGCCATAATTGACTCTCCGGCTGACACAGACATTTTCCAAAAGGGCCTTACTGAGATGGACACCTGGTGTCAAAGTCATGGTCTCAAGCTAAATGCCAAAAAATGCATAGTCATCCCGTTTGGGAAAAACAAAACACCCATGAATTACTACATAGGCGGCAGCCCCCTTAATACAGAAGAAGTAATATGAGATCTGGAGACCCAGGTAGACAGTAATCTCTCCTTTGACAATCATATTGCCAAAGTAGTTTAGGAAATCCTTCTATGTGTCCCATCTAATTACTAAGGGGTTTGCATCTAGAAATAAAGAGGTTATAGTGCCCCTCTACTCGTCACTCATCAGACCCATCATAGAGTAAAATGCCCCATTTGAGATGTACCTCATAAGACACTTCCAACAGCTGGAAAAACCACAAAAGCACCTCACCAAGAGGATTACTGGCCTCAAGCATATGTCCTATGCAGCCCGACTGAAAAAAACTCTGGCTGTACTCAGTGGCATATCGCTTACTCAGAGGTGATCTCTGCCTGACTTACAAAGCCATGTCTAACTCAGAATTGATGGACATGCTCCACCTAAAGAAATCCAAGTCACTGCGAGCCACGTGCTCTAGTGAGCTAAACCTTACCACAACAATAAATAGAACATGCTGGATGGATAGATTCCTGTCACAGAGACTCCCCATGCTTTGGAACAAATTTCCAAACTACATTAGGCAGAGCCCCTCACTAACACTCTTCAAGAGAAGCCTTGACGAGTGGATGGGTAACAGAAAATACACCCCTGGGATCACTTCATTGGCTCTGCTTGACAGAGGCTCAGTTAATTAATCAATGGGGTGGCAAAAGCCGACACACTCTGGCTAGGCTTATATATGCCCTCGGGCAGATTGCCTAGTATCTACCTATGAACTTATGAACCTATGCGCAATATGTATCTCATTAATAGACACCACTTCATAATTAGCAGTCTGATGCAGGATCTCGTACATCTTAGTCACATACTCCATAGGATCATAAATTACCACCTTTATCGGGTTTCATGACCCTGATGTTATTGTCACTTTTGAGTTGCTGCAAACCTTCATTTTCTTCCACAGTCAAATTTTTCTAATTTTTTTACCCTTCAACTTTTGTTGCATCTTATATATTTCTCTAGTAACTACTTTTTCATAAGTAACAATACTGGGGTGCATGGAGGGGACAAATGTACTTCTTTTTCTTAATGTACTATTTTTCCCTTTACTAATCGCACTACCTTTCTGGGGGATTCTTTCGTTAAAAAATACAGCCAAATTAAGCTTCCTCAAAAAAAGCTTAAATTCCATCAAAGTATCTACAATATTAAAAGATGTCTTAGGTATATATTTCATACCTCTAGACAATAAACTAAAGTGCCGTTGTTCCAACTTAAAGTTAGTATAGTTGTAAATGTTAAAATTACCTAGACTATGTACTACCCATCAGTAGAACAAGGAACCAAAGTTCTGTTGTCAGTTATCTCGACTGATTCCATTGCCCCCTCTGATCGACCTATTTTGGGTTGGTTCTGTTCCAATATGGTCTGTGTAGTCCCCCCAGTCCCTGTTCCAATCTTTCTTCGACTGGGGGAATTTCCAATATGACTATCCCTTCCGAAAATTTGGTCTGTTACTTACTGTTCTATTACTATCATTATACCTAAATAAAGGTTGCTCATAATCTTTCTCATTTTGATGTTGCTCCTGTGGATATTTATTTCCACTACCAATTTCCCCCCATCCATAAACTTTATGAAGTTTGTATTGCTCCAAATCCCTCTGTAATTTCTTACACTTCTTCTTTTATATTTTCTCAGTCTTGTTGTCAACAATATCAAACTGTTTATTATATAATTTGTGCCACTGAGTAAACAACAAGTCATTAACTATGGCATCATTCAATTTCTCCACTTCATCTAGTAAATGACATAACTTTTCATCATTATGCTTAATAAGTAACTTCATGTACTCAAAACGAAACTTGTCAGACAGGGCATTAAATTCATTGCATGTCTGTTCGTTTAGATATATACCCATTGGTGCTTTAAAAAACCTTAGACCTACTGGCACAATTTTAAATTGTATACATTTGTGCAAATAAGCATTGTCCAGTTTAATGCCTTTAACAACTCCCAATTTCTTCCCTAGGGAGTAAATCATGTCTTTTAAAGTTCTGTTGTGAATGTTCCCATCACTACCATTATATGAGTTTATACGCAATACACCATTTTCATTGTGCATATTAAATTCAAAATTGCTATTAAAAAATCATTTAAATTACAATTGCCATCAATAATTTTGTTACACAGGGGTCCAGGGAAGTAAATAGTGTGGGAAGAAATAGCCAGGGAATTGTTATGGCTAGGCTTGTATAGGCCCTAGGGCTGATAGCCTAGTAACAACCTATGAACCAGAATTAAGTTTGTTGCCCTTACTGGGCAAAGTTCTCCCATCAGTACCTATATGGGCCACCACTGTTGAATAAGTCCGAGTTGGTATCACTCGTTTGATATGTTTGTGATGATTTATTAGAATTACTGTATGAGTTCTGTCATGCAGTATTATGTATATGTATTTGGGCAGCTACAGCTTTAATTTTTTAAACTAACCCATTGGCACCAAAAATGATGTATTTAAACTGATAGAACGTAGTGCTACACATTCTGATGAAGTCCACATTAGGAGTGGATGAAAGCGCTTAACCTGTAGCACTTTATATATGTTCATGAATTTTTATTGTTTTAAGTGTTTTAGTCTATTTGCAGATTAGATCTTCACATATACTATTTGCCTGACTGTGTTTTGTGGAATCCAGGCTTTTAACATTTGCCTTTCACTTGCTGTTCTTGGTTGTCGTTGGGGAAACTTTAATCTCTTGTTTTTATATGTGGACGGGATGTTATTTTCTTGTGAATCCAGGCTATTTTAACGTTTGCCTTGCATTTGTGTTCTTGGTTCCCCTCCGCATATAATGCCACCAAACTACCCAACACACTTTCTACTACGTTTCTGCAGGGGGGCAAGCCCCCTGCACCCCCCACACACCCCCATCAATTAAATATACCAATTCCAAGATCGCACTACTGTGGGAAAAAGTTAATTTCCTAACCCCACTGTATCAAGCTCCCATGTAGAAGCGTAGTAAAAAATGTGTTTGGTAGTTTGGTGTCATTATATGTGGAGGGGATGTTATTTCCATATGATTTGTAGTGTTAGATGTGATGAAATTTGATGTTTTGGGTTTTAGATGTTTTGGGTTTTAGATGTTCTGGTCTCAATGTTATGAAATTAGATGTGATGGGTTTTAGATGTTTTGAAGGGGACCCATGTATATATATATATATATATATATATATATATATATATATATATATATATGTATATAGGTTCATAGGTAGGTACTAGGCTATTGGCCCTAGGGCCTATACAAGCCTAGCCAAAAAGGTACCCTGGCTTTCACCACCCAAGAAAATTATTTTCCTGTGCGCCTGTCAAG
>NC_056745.1:1480725219-1480777719 GCF_019279795.1 Protopterus annectens | reverse complement strand
TGGTGAGGTACCTTTGGGGTCTTTCCAGTTGCTGCAGGTGTCTGGTAAGGTACATCCCAAAAGGGTCATTGTACTCAATTATGGGCCTGATGAGGGATGAGTAAAGAGGCACGATGACCTCCCCTGATCTAGATGTGAATCCCTTCATGATTAGGTGGGCTATATAAAATGTTTTTCTAACCACTTTGGCCACGTGGTTGTCAAATGAGAGATTGCTATCAACTTGGGTCCCCAGGTCCCTAATTACTTCTTCTGTACTTAATGGATTACCACCTATGTGGTAATTTGTGAGCACTTTGTTTTGCCAAAGGGATGACTATACACTTTTGGCATTTAGCTTGAGGCCATGGCTCTGGCACCAGTTGTCTGTTTCTATGAGGCCCTTTTGGAGGATGCTTGTGTCGGCTGGAGAGTTGATTATGGCCCAGTTTACAGTCATCTGCAAACTTGGTCAGCTACAGTCCTTCCGTGTTGGCCTGTACCTCGAGAAATATATACCGAACAAGAGAGGTCCCAGGACTGAGCCTTGTGGGACGCCACTTGTAACTGGTTTGGAGTCTGACATGGCTCCAGCAATTCTAACCATGTGGGTTCTGTCCTTGAGCCAGTTTGCAACCCATCTAGTGACATAGGGGTTTATATTTAAGCTGGTGAGCTTATCTATAATGCCCGAGTGGGGTATTGTATCGAAGGCTTTTGCGAGGTCCAGGTAGGCTGTGTGGACCACCTTCCCTTCGTCAATGGCCTTGGTGACTGTTTCAAAGAAATCAACCAGATTTAAGAGGCAGGATCTGCCCTTAACAAAGCCGAATTGGGTAGGATCCAGTGTCTGTAGGTCCCCAGTATCTTTATTTATGAGGTCCATGATGATCCTTTCCATAGCTTTGCAGACCAAGCTAGTCAGGCATATGGGGCGATAGTTTCCATTATACGCACATTTGAATAAATGAGAAGGTTCAGAAGTGTTAAATATCATTTGTTTTATCTTCATCAAGCTTGGGCGAAGAATGTCATTCTGATAGTTCATGACAATTTGTAATTCAGTCAAAGGCTTGGAAGCCAAAGAAATAGCTGATTTAATTTTCTTGATGTGTGTATTCCAGTGAACAAGCACAGTCCACTGGACAATCAAGCAGAGTGTAATGTACAATATATACATTAGTTTCTAAAGTGGGTCAGTCTTCAGTGAATCTTCAGGGAGGAGAAGACACTCAGAAAGGAGATACCATAGGTGATATGCCCTGTATTAAAGCAGGAGTATTTGGATTGGATGAACACATGCTTTTTTAGTTGGATTCTGAATTTAGAGTAATTGGTGGTGTCCTTAATGTTGATAGGGAGTTTGCCAAAGAGTAGGTACCTGACAGGAGAAAGCAAGTGCCCTGCTGTGGAGTTTGGTTCTGGGGTAATGAGAGTTGGTGTGACAGAGCATGTGCAGTGCTGTGAGGTTTGGTTCTAGGGGTAATGAGAGTTGGTGAGACAGAGCATGTGCAGTGCTGTGAGGTTTGGTTCTAGGGGTAATGAGAATTGGTGTGACAGAGCATGTGCAGTGCTGTGAGATTTCGTTCTAGGGGTAATGAGAGTTGGTGTGACAGAGCATGTGCAGTGCTGTGAGGTTTGGTTCTAGGGGTAATGAAAGTTGGTGTGACAGAGCATGTGCAGTGCTGTGGGGTTTGGTTCTGGGGGTAATGAGAGTCAGTGTGACAGAGCATGTGCAGTGCTGTGGGGTTTGGTTCTGAGATAATGAGAGTTGGTGTGACAGAGCATGTGCAGTGCTGTGAAGTTTGGTTCTGGGATAATGAGAGTTGGTGTGACAGAGCATGTGCAGTACTGTGGAGTTTGGTTCTGGGATAATGAGAGTTGGTGTGACAGAGCATGTGCAGTGCTATGAGGTTTGGTTCTGGGATAATGAGAGTTGGTGTGACAGAGCATGTGCAGTGCTGTGGGGTTTGGTTCTGGGATAATGAGAGTTGGTGTGACAGAGCATGTGCAGTGCTGTGGGGTTTGGTTCAGGGATAATGAGAGTTGGTGTGACAGAGCATGTGCCCTGCTGTGGAGTTTGGTTCAGGGATAATGAGAGTTGGTGTGACAGAGCATGTGCAGTGCTGTGAGGTTTGGTTCTGAGATAATGAGAGTTGGTGTGACAGAGCATGTGCAGTACTGTGAGGTTTGGTTCTGGGATAATGAGAGTTGGTGTGACAGAGCATGTGCAATGCTGTGATGTTTGGTTCTGGGACAATGAGAGTTGGTGTGACAGAGCATGTGCAGTGCTGTGAGGTTTGGTTCTAGGGGTAATGAGAGTTGGTGTGACAGAGCATGTGCAGTGTTGTGGAGTTTGGTTCTGGGGTAATGAGAGTTGGTGTGACAGAGCATGTGCCCTGCTGTGGAGTTTGGTTCAGGGATAATGAGAGTTGGTGTGACAGAGCATGTGTAGTGCTGTGGGGTTTGGTTCTAGGGGTAATGAAAGTTGGTCTGACAGAGCGTGTGCAGTGCTGTGGAGTTTGGTACTGGGGTAATGAGAGTTGGTGTGACAGAGCATGCACAGTGCTGTGAGGTTTGGTTCTAGGGGTAATGAGAGTTGGTGTGACAGGGCATGTGCAGTGTTCTGGGGTCTGGTTCTGGGGGTAATGAGAGTTGGTGTGACAGAGCATGTGCAGTGCTGTGGGGTTTGGTTCTAGGGGTAATGAGAGTTGGTGTGACAGAGCATGTGCAGTGCTGTGGGGTTTGTTTCTAGGGGTAATGAGAGTTGTTGTGACAGAGCATGTGCAGTGCTGTGGAGTTTGGTACTAGGGGTAATGAGAGTTGGTGTGACAGAGCATGTTCAGTGCTGTGCGGTTTGGTTCTATGGGTAATGAGAGTTGGTGTGACAGAGCATGTGCAGTGCTGTGGGGTTTGGTTCTGGGATAATGAGAGTTGGTGTGACAGAGCATGTGCAGTGCTGTGAGGTTTGGTTCTGGGGTAATGAGAGTTGGTGTTACAGAGCATGTGCAGTGCTGTGAGGTTTGGTTCTAGAGGTAATGAGAGTTGGTGTGACAGAGCATGTGCAGTGCTGTGAGGTTTGGTTCTAGGGGTAATGAGAGTTGGTGTGACAGAGCATGTGCAGTGCTGTGAGGTTTGTTTCTAGGGGTAATGAGAGTTGGTGTGACAGAGCATGTGCTGTGCTGTGAGGTTTTGTTCTAGCAGTATTGAGAGTTGGTGTGACAGAGCATGTGCAGTGTTGTGGAGTTTGATTCTGGGGGTAATGAGAGTTGGTGTGACAGAGCTTGTGCAGTGCTGTGGAGTTTGGTTCTGGGGGTAATGAGAGTTGGTGTGACAGAGCATGTGCAGTGTTGTGGAGTTTGGTTCTGGGGGTAATGAAAGTTGGTGTGACAGCATGTGCAGTGCTGTGGAGTTTGGTACGAGGGGTAATGAGAGTTGGTGTGACAGAGCATGTGCAGTGCTGTGGACTTTGGTTCTAGGGGTAATGAGAGTTGGTGTGACAGAGCATGTGTAGTGCTGTGGGGTTTGGTTCTGGGGGTAATGAGAGTTGGTGTGACAGAGCATGCGCAGTGCTGTGGGGTTTGTTTATAGGGATAATGAGAGTTGGTGTGACAGAGCATGTGCAGTGCTGTGGAGTTTGGTTCTAGGGGTAATGAGAGTTGGTGTGACAGAGCATGTGCAGTGCTGTGGAGTTTGGTTCTAGGGGTAATGAGAGTTGGTGTGACAGAGCATGTGCAGTGCTGTGAGGTTTGGTTCTGGGATAATGAGAGTTGGTGTGACAGAGCATGTGCAGTGTTGTGGAGTTTGGTTCTAGGGGTAATGAGAGTTGGTGTGGCAGCACATGTGCAGTGCTGTGGGGTTTGGTTCTGGGATAATGAGAGTTGGTGTGACAGAGTATGTGCAGTGCTGTGGAGTTTGTTTCTATGAGTAATGAGAGTTAATGTGGCTTGGGAGTAGTGTCCCAGGTTGTATGAGGAGTTTTTTTGTGAAGTCTAGCTTAAACAGGAGTAAATGTGTGGAGATGGTGTAGTTTGTTGAGTTGGGATCTTAACAGTATGCTAGATCTTTGTCTTGTCGTTGGCTATTTGGCTTTTTCCAGCGTGATACAATGATGCTCACAAAGAAATGAGTTTGTAATGAGTTGGTAGATGCTGTTACAGATAGTCCGGAGTGCAAAAATGTTTTTCTTGGAGGCAGAAGCAAACATAGTGAGCCCATATTCAAGTTGAGAAAAGAGAACTCCTTTGCCAGTGGTTGCTCTGGCTGGTTGGGATAGAAAAGGGGAGAGCCTTTTGGCCCAGAAGAGGAGGGAGTTTATTTTGGCTGTCATTTTGTCTATGTGGAAATGGAAGTTCAGTGACAGATTAAGCCACAGTCTTAGGTATTTGAAGGTGGAGGTTGTCTTTGTGGAATGGCTGTGCAGGTCAAAGATTGTTAAAGAGTTAGGTGCTTGTTGAATTTTCTGAGTTCCAAAAAGCATAGTTTTGCTGTTGGCAGGCTTCAGAAGTAGTCTATGAGGCACTGGTGAAGCGCATGTAAGTCTGACTGGAGTTGGTATTGAATGTTAGTGTGAGAGTGGCCTGATTGGTAGATGACCAGATCATCAGCATAGAGGATATGTGGGAGATGGGGACGTCACAAGGAAGTTAATGAATATGGAGAGGGAGGCAAGAATGGATTGTTGTGGTACACCATTGGTAATATGTGCAGATTCTGATTGGGAGGATTCTATTTGAACTCTGTAGTATCTGTGAGTGAGGAAATGTTTAAACCGGGGAGTAGCATGTGGACTTATACCAATTTCATTTAGATTGTTTTGGAGAAGATAGTGGTCAGTGAGGTCACATTGACCCTCTCTAGACAGATAGTTGGTTGTAGATATCTTTTCAAGAAGTGTGGGACAATGGATATTGGTGGAAGTGAGAGCTATCATTTGGGTTGGTTTGCTTTGGGAGGGGTTTAACTAGAGCAGTTTTCCAAATCTGTGGCATTACCACCTACACACCATCAAAGATAACAATTCAGCAGGTGAATCACTTTTTTTCCAGCTACATCTCCAAACACTAGAATAATCTACCTAACTCACTAGTAACTAACGCCTCAACACTTCAATTTAAAAAACTTCTAAAAACACTGCTTACTAACACCTGGCTCTGCACCTGCACCTCCCCTGGATAATCTAGTCTTCCCTTTCACTCTGTTATCATTACTCTTATTCTCCTAGCATGGCACACCTGCACCTCCCCTGGATAACCTAGTCTTCCCTTTCACTCTATTATCATTACTCTTATTCTCCTAGCATGGCACACCTGCACCTCCCCTGGATAACCCAGTCTTCCCTTTCACTCTATGATCATTACTCTTATTCTCCTAGCATGGCACACCTGCACCTCCCCTGGATAACCTAGTCTTCCCTTTCACTCTATGATCATTACTCTTATTCTCCTAGCATGGCACACCTGCACCTTCCCTGGATAACCTAGTCTTCCCTTTCACTCTATTATCATTACTCTTATTCTCCTAACATGGCGCACCTGCACCTTCCCTGGATAACCTAGTCTTCCCTTTCACTCTGTGATCATTACTCTTATTCTCCTAGCATGGCACACCTGCACCTTCCCTGGATAACCTAGTCTTCCCTTTCACTCTATTATCATTACTCTTATTCTCCAAGCATGGCGCACCTGCACCTCCCCTGGATAACCTAGTCTTCCCTTTCACTCTATGATCATTACTCTTATTCTCCTAGCATGGCACACCTGCACCTCCCATGGATAACCTAGTCTTCCCTTTCACTCTGTTATCATTACTCTTATTCTCCAAGCATGGCGCAACTGCACCTCCCCTGGATAATCTAGTCTTCCCTTTCACTCTATGATCATTACTCTTATTCTCCTAGCATGGCACACCTGCACCGCCCCTGGATAACCTAGTCTTCCCTTTCACTCTGTTATCATTACTCTTATTCTCCTAGCATGGCGCACCTGCACCTCCCCTGGATAACCTAGTCTTCCCTTTCACTCTATTATCATTACTCTTATTCTCCTAGCATGGCGCACCTGCACCTCCCCTGGATAACCTAGTCTTCCCTTTCACTCTATGATCATTACTCTTATTCTCCTAGCATGGCACACCTGCACCTCCCCTGGATAACCTAGTCTTCCCTTTCACTCTGTTATCATTACTCTTATTCTCCAAGCATGGTGCAACTGCACCTCCCCTGGATAACCTAGTCTTCCCTTTCACTCTATGATCATTACTCTTATTCTCCTAGCATGGCACACCTGCACCTCCCCTGGATAACCTAGTCTTCCCTTTCACTCTATTATCATTACTCTTATTCTCCTAGCATGGCACACCTGCACCTCCCCTGGATAACCTAGTCTTCCCTTTCACTCTATGATCATTACTCTTATTCTCCTAACATGACACACCTTCACCTCCCCTGGATAACCTAGTCTTCCCTTTCACTCTATGATCATTACTCTTATTCTCCTAGCATGGCACACCTGCACCTCCCCTGGATAACCTAGTCTTCCCTTTCACTCTATGATCATTACTCTTATTCTCCTAACATGGCACACTTGCACCTCCCGTAGATAACCTAGTCTTTCCTTTCACTCTATTATCATTACTCTTATTCTCCTAGCATGGCACACCTGCACCTCCCCTGGATAACTTAGTCTTTCCTTTCACTCTATTATCATTACTCTTATTCTCCTAACATGGCACACCTGCACCTCCCGTAGATAACCTAGTCTTTCCTTTCACTCTATTATCATTACTCTTATTCTCCTAGCATGGCACACCTGCACCTCCCCTGGATAACCTAGTCTTCCCTTTCACTCTATGGTCATTACTCTTATTCTCCTAGCATGGCGCACCTGCACCTCCCCTGGATAACCTAGTCTTCCCTTTCACTCTATTATCATTACTCTTATTCTCCTAACATGGCGCACCTGCACCTCCCATGGATAACCTAGTCTTCCCTTTCACTCTATTATCATTACTCTTATTCTCCTAGCATGCCCTGCCACTCATGGTATTTTCACTTTAACTGTACATAATCATTTGGTTATATCCACTAAATGTAAACAACCATTTTTATGTAAGTCACTGTTGCTCTACTTATTGTGTGTGAAACCACCATCTTGTATGTATTTGCTTCCCACTTGGCTATATTTATTTCTCTACGTATTTGTTACTCTTGGAGCTTTTCTCCTCAGGCCTCCAGTGAAAATGGACCTGCATCCAGTCAAACTTTCCTGGTAAATAAATGTAAAATAAATCAATAAATAAGAATAAATAACATGATGTTTTGTGAAAGACATAGATTGTATATGTGGATGAGAGGAAGACATAGATGCTGTCTGCAGTGATATATAAACCAGGGGGGGTTGTTTTCAGATCCAGGAGGGGTGTCAGTGGAAATATTTACAAGTAGAATAGAGACATCTTAGGGATGTATGCATTTGAAATGGAAAATGGAATGAATGGTGGTGGGGTGGGCAAAGCATGATTTGAGGGAGGTGTGGAGTTTATTGATGAGAGATTAATAAATTCTTTAAGAAGATCTTTTGGAGAAAGTTTTGCTGTACCACACTGAATGGTGTTGGTAGACAGAGTATCATGAGGAGGTCTTCTTCCTGTAAGTAGGTTAACCTCTTTCCAAAAGTGTTTGGGGAAATGTAAGAGGGTAATTTGTCTCTTTGGAGATTTCTTTTGTGCTGTCTGATAGACTTCTTGGCTAGGTTACACAAGACTGTAAAGGAGGTGTAGTTGTCAGTTCTGGGGGGGTTGTCTTTTTCCATTTTTGCCATATTTCAACCCTTAGAGTTACAAGATGTTTGAGTTTAGTGGATAGTCATTTAGTTTTTGGTGGTTTTATAAAGCCTGTGGATAAATGGAAGAATTTGCCTTGCAGCTGGAGTAGAACGTTGGTTAGGCTTACAGCTGCTGCATTAGGGTCATGTAAGGATAGTATATGATTCCACTTGTTGGCTCTGAGAAAGGTTCTAACTTTGTCTACATTTGTGTTACTGTGGTTTCTGAAGATTTTTTTTATATATTGGTGGTAGTTTTATAGAATGGTTGATAACTATAAAGGTGACTGGGCAGTGGTCAGTTAGTGGTGGTGGCAGAATGTTTATATTGGTAATGAAGTTTGGTATGTTTTTAATAATCAGGTCGAGTGTGGAGTGTTTGGAAAGCCTGTGGTTAGGTCTTGTTGGCTCTTTTTATGAGATGAAGGACACCTAGAATGATTACTTTTGGAATAGTTGTTAAGGATGTCAGTGGTGAGTGATTTAAATATATTTATGGAAGCATGGAGTGGTTGGCTGTAGTGATTACTAGTGGTATTTCTTTGTGAGCTGGAAATTTTAGGAAAATCCAGTTAGGACCAGAGTCTAAGGAAGAGCTTCCTTGGACAGTAACTTTTGGGTTTATGTTATTTCTGTACAAAATTAGAGAGCCTCCACCTGTTCATTTGCCTGGTCTGGCATCACTGACATATTTGTAGGAGATTAGAAAGTGTTGGAAGTTGGGGAAGTCTTTTTTGACCCAGGATTGTGTGCTATAATGTCTGGGTTGTGCAGGGAAGTAAAAAGCACTTATGTGGTCTAGGTTGTTTCCAATGCTATATGGTTGAGGATGGCACAGGTCATTGCAGGAAGTAAGTAGTTTTGATGTTGAGGAAAGGGAGTTGTTGGGCCAGGGGTGGGTTTAATGTTTTTCTTAAGAAAAAGTATAAAGATTATGAAGGACAGTCTGACTGAGATATTTGGTATTTTTCGGCAGAGACAAAAATTGTTTCTGACCCTTAATAATCATATAGGAGAGTGATCTTGACAGTGGTGAGTATTGGAATATGTTTGGTGTGATTACTGGGGTGTTGTGATGGTGGAGGTGGTGGTTTGTTGGTGAGGAAGTTATGGAAGTTGGGTGAATACATAGTGATATGATTGGTTGTGTAAGTGTTTTATGAGGATGTGTGTTGGTGCTAGGGGGTGAGTGAGATGAAGAGAAAAGGAGGAGGAGAAGGTAGAACAGGGTAAGTTGGGGAACATTTTACTGTTTGGGAATGTGTTGTTTGTACAGGAAGTTGTAAGTGGGAGCTAAGACTTCCAGTAATATTGTTCTGCTGACCAAGAGGGCAGTCAGATAAGATGGTTGTGTGATTTTAAGGTGGTGTCTTTTGGGTGGTCTAGGGGTAGCTAGGAAATTGGGGTAGGAGGGAAGCAAAGTGAGACACAACTCCCACCATCTTGGGAGTTAGTCAGTCAAGGCCTGTATCTAGCAGTGAGCTCAGAAAGGTAGATAGAAATGCATGAGCTGTTCAGACACGAGAGCTTAGAGAAACGAAGCAGTGCTAACAATTGAATGAAAATATAGTTGATTGGTTTTTCGGTGACCTTCTCACTTATTGTTTTTTTTTTGTTTGTTTGGGATATTTTTGCAGTGACCCTAATGATAATGGACATCAGCTGGATATAACAGCCCTGTGTTTCTCATGCTTAGTCAAACACTCTGCTTATGCTATGCTGATGAAGTCATAACAAGGCTGAAATATGCATATCCATAGCTAGTGGGGTTTGACTTTATTGGCCTGATATTGTCCATTAAAATGACTTCAAATGTAAAAGTCATGGGCAATCAGAATTGCCATATAGCTGAAACACCTGATGTTCATAAGGGTCATTTATTTTTTTCTGATTGTTTTTTCAGTGTGACCTTCTAACTCTTTGTTTTAATTTGTTATTTGGGATATTTCGCAGTCACCCTAATGATAATGGACATCAGCTGGGTATAACAACCCTGTGTTTATTATGCTTAGTTAAACACTCTGCTTATGCTATGGTGATGAGGTCATAACAAGGCTGAAATATGCATGCCCATAGATAGTAGGGTTTGGCTTTATTGGCCTGATATTGTCCATTAAAACGACTTCAAATGTAAAAGTCATGGGCAATCAGAATCGCCATATAGCTGAAAAACCTGATATTCATAAAGGTCATTTGCATATATCCCATGTGCCTCTGTTAAAGGAGGTTTTGGAGGTCACTCATTGGAAGTTCTAGCTTTGCTCGAGTTTTCATTTAGCACTATCTAATACCACATCCTAACACTAATACCCTATCCTAGCACTATCTAATACCATATCCTAGCACTAACACCACATCCTAACACTATCTAATACCGTATCCTAACACTAATACCACATCCTAACACTATCTAATACCATATCCTAGCACTACCTAATACCACATCCTAACACTAATACCATATCATAACACTATCTAATACCATATCATAGCACTAACACCACATCCTAACACTAATACCATATCTTAGCAATAACACCATATCCTAACACTATCTAATACCATATCCTAGCACTATCTAATACCATATCTTAACACTATCTAATACCATATTGTAGCACTAACACCACATCCTAACACTATCTAATACCATATCTTAGCAATAACACCATATCCTAACACTATCTAATACCATATCCCAGCACTAATACCACATCCTAACACTAATACCATATCCTAACACTATCTAATACCATATTGTAGCAATAACACCACATCCTAACACTATCTAATACCATATCTTAGCAATAACACCATATCCTAACACTATCTAATACCATATCCTAGCACTAACACCACATCCTAACACTATCTAATACCATATCATAGCACTAGCACCACATCCTAACACTATCTAATACCATATCCTAACACTATCTAATACCATATCCTAGCACTATCTAATACCATATCCTAACACTATCTAATACCACATCCTAACACTATCTAATACCATATCCTAGCACTAGCTAATACCATATCCTAGCACTGTCTAATGCCATATCCTAACACTATCTAATACCATACCCTAACACTATCTGATACCATATCATAGCACTATCTAATACCATATCCTGACACTGTCTAATTCTATATCCATACAATATCCTAACACTATCTAATGTCATATTCTAGCACTATCTAATACCATATCATAGCACTAATACCATCTCCTAGCACTATCTAATACTATATCCTAACGCTATCTAATACCATATCCTAATACTATCTAAACCATATCCTAGCACTATCTAATACCACATCCTAACACTAATACCATATCCTAACACTATCTAATACCATATCCTAGCACTAACACCACATCCTAACACTATCTAATACCATATCCTAATACTCTCTAAACCATATCCTAGCACTATCTAATACCACATCCTAACACTAATACCATATCCTAGCACTAACATCACAACCTAACACTATCTAATACCATATCCTAGCACTATCTAAAACCACATCCTAACACTATCTAATACCACATCCTAACAATATCTAATACCATATCCTAACACTATCTAATACCATATCATAGCACTAACACCACATCCTAACACTATCTAATACCATATCTTAGCAATAACACCATATCCTGACACTATCTAATACCATATCCTAACACTATCTAATACCATATCCTAACACTATCTAATACCATATCATAGCACTAACACCACATCCAAACACTATCTAATACCATATCCTAACACTATCTAATACCATATCATAGCACTAACACCACATCCAAACACTATCTAATACCATATCATAGCACTAACACCACATCCTAACACTATCTAATACCATATCCCAGCACTAATACCACATCTTAACACTAATGCCATATCCTAACACTATCAAATACCATATCATAGCACTAACACCGCATCCTAACACTATCTAATACCATATCTTAGCAATAACACCACATCCTAACACTATCTAATACCATATCCTAGCACTAGCTAATACCACATCCTAACACTATCAAATACCATATCATAGCACTATCTAATACCATATCCTAGCACTACCTAATGCCATATTCTAGCACTATCTAATACCATATCCTGACACTATCTAATACTATATCCATACAATATCCTAACACTATCTAATGTCATATTCTAGCACTATCTAATACCATATTATAGCATTAATACCATCTCCTAGCACTATCTAATACTATATCCTAACGCTATCTAATACCATATCCTAATACTATCTAAACCATATCCTAGCACTATCTAATACCATATCCTGACACTATCTAATACTATATCCATACAATATCCTAACACTATCTAATGTCATATTCTAGCACTATCTAATACCATATTATAGCATTAATACCATCTCCTAGCACTATCTAATACTATATCCTAACGCTATCTAATACCATATCCTAATACTATCTAAACCATATCCTAGCACTATCTAATACCACATCCTAACACTAATACCATATCCTAACACTATCTAATACCATATCATAGCACTAACACCACATCCTAACACTATCTAATACCATATCTTAGCAATAACACCATATCCTAACACTATCTAATACCATATCCTAGCACTGTCTAATACCATATCCTAACACTATCTAATACCATATCCTAACACTATCTGATACCATATCATAGCACTAACACCACATCCAAACACTATCTAATACCACATCCTAACTCTATCTCATACCATATCCTAGCACTATCTAATACCATATCCTAACACTATCTAATACCATATCCTAACACTATCTAATACCATATCATAGCACTAACACCACATCCAAACACTATCTAATACCATATCCTAACACTATCTAATACCATATCATAGCACTAACACCACATCCAAACACTATCTAATACCATATCTTAGCACTAACACCACATCCTAACACTATCTAATACCATATCCCAGCACTAATACCACATCCTAACACTAACACCACATCCTAACACTGTCTAATACCATATCATAGCACTAACACCACATCCTAACACTATCTAATACCATATCTTAGCAATAACACCATATCCTAACACTATCTAATACCATATCCTAGCACTAACACCACATCCTAACACTATCTAATACCATATCATAGCACTAGCACCACATCCTAACACTATCTAATACCATATCCTAGCATTATCTAATACCATATCCTAGCACTGTCTAATGCCATATCCTAACACTATCTAATACCATATCCTAACACTATCTAATACCATATCCTAGCACTAACACCACATCCTAACACTATCTAATACCATATCATAGCACTAGCACCACATCCTAACACTATCTAATACCATATCCTAACACTATCTAATGCCATATCCTAGCACTATCTAATACCATATCCTAACACTATCTAATACTATATCCTAACACTATCTAATACCATATCCTAACACTATCTAATACCATATCATAGCACTAACACCACATCCTAACACTATCTAATACCATATCCCAGCACTAACACCACATCCTAACACTAATACCATATCCTAACACTATCTAATACCATATCATAGCACTAACACCACATCCTAACACTATCTAATACCATATCTTAGCAATAACACCACATCCTAACACTATCTAATACCATATCATAGCACTAGCACCACATCCTAACACTATCTAATACCATATCCTAGCATTATCTAATACCATATCCTAGCACTAACACCACATCCTAACACTATCTAATACCATATCATAGCACTAGCACCACATCCTAACACTATCTAATACCATATCCTAACACTATCTGATACCATATCATAGCACTATCTAATGCCATATCCTGACACTATCTAATACTATATCCATACAATATCCTAACACTATCTAATGTCATATTCTAGCACTATCTAATACCATATCATAGCACTAATACCATCTCCTAGCACTATCTAATACTATATCCTAACGCTATCTAATACCATATCCTAATACTATCTAAACCATATCCTAGCACTATCTAATACCACATCCTAACACTAATACCATATCCTAGCACTAACATCACAACCTAACACTATCTAATACCATATCCTAGCACTATCTAATACCACATCCTAACACTATCTAATACCACATCCTAACAATATCTAATACCATATCCTAGCACTATCTAATACCACATCCTAACACTATCTAATACCACATCCTAACACTATCTAATACTATATCCTAACGCCATCTAATACCATATCCTAATACTATTTAATACCATATCCTAGCACTATCTGATACCACATCCTAGCACTATATAATACCATATCTTAACACTATCTAATACCATATTCTAACACTATCTAACACCATATCCTAACACTATCTAATACCATATCCTAGGGCTATCTAATACCATATCCTAACAACATCTAATACCATATCCTAGGGCTATCTAATACCACATCCTAACACTATCTAATACCATATCCTAACACTATCTAATACCATATCCTAACACTATCTAATACAATATCCTAACAACATCTAATACCATATCCTAACACTATCTAATACCATATCCTAGGGCTATCTAATACCATATCATAGCACTAACACCACATCCAAACACTATCTAATACCATATCCTAACACTATCTAATACCATATCCTAGGGCTATCTAATACCGTATCCTAACAACATCTAATACCATATCCTAGGGCTATCTAATACCATATCCTAACACTATCTAATACCATATCCTAGGGCTATCTAATACCATATCATAGCACTAACACCACATCCAAACACTATCTAATACCATATCCTAACACTATCTAATACCATATCATAGCACTAACACCACATCCAAACACTATCTAATACCATATCCTAACACTATCTAATACCATATCATAGCACTGACACCACATCCTAACACTATCTAATACCATATCCTAGCACTATCTAATACCATATCTTAGCACCATCTAATACCATATCCTAGCACTATCTGATACCACATCCTAGCACTATATAATACCATATCCTAACACTATCTAATACCATATCCTAACACTATCTAATACCATATCCTAGCACAATCTAATACCATATCCTAACACTATCTAATACCATATCTTAGCACCATCTAATACCATATCCTAGCACTATCTGATACCACATCCTAGCACTATATAATACCACATCCTAGCACTATATAATACCATATCCTAACACTATCTAATACCATATCCTAACACTATCTAATACCATATCCTAACACTATCTGATACCATATCTTAGCACCATCTAATACCATATCCTAGCACTATCTAATACCATATCCTAACACTATCTAATACCATATCCTAGCACTATCTAATACCATATCCTAACACTATCTAATACCATATCTTAGCACCATCTAATACCATATCCTAACACTATCTAATACCATATCATAGCACTAACACCACATCCAAACACTATCTAATACCATATCTTAGCACTAACACCACATCCTAACACTATCTAATACCATATCCCAGCACTAATACCACATCCTAACACTAACACCACATCCTAACACTGTCTAATACCATATCATAGCACTAACACCACATCCTAACACTATCTAATACCATATCCCAGCACTATATAATACCACATCCTAACTCTATCTCATACCATATCCTAGCACTATCTAATACCATATCCTAACACTATCTAATACCATATCCTAACACTATCTAATGCCATATCCTAGCACTATCTAATGCCATATCCTAGCACTATCTAATACCATATCCTAACACTATCTAATACCATATCTTAGCACCATCTAATACCATATCCTAACACTATCTAATACCATATCATAGCACTAACACCACATCCAAACACTATCTAATACCATATCCTAGCACTATCTGATACCACATCCTAGCACTATATAATACCACATCCTAGCACTATATAATACCATATCCTAGCACTATCTAATACCATATCCTAACACTATCTAATACCATATCCTAACACTATCTAATACCATATCCTAACACTATCTAATACCATATCCTAACACTATCTAATACCATATCTTAGCACCATCTAATACCATATCCTAGCACTATCTGATACCACATCCTAGCACTATATAATACCACATCCTAGCACTATATAATACCATATCCTAACACTATCTGATACCATATCTTAGCACCATCTAATACCATATCCTAACACTATTCAACTCTAGTCCCTAACCCTTAAGATCACTCTAGGAGACCTTGGTAAAACCTAGTCCTTAAACCTTAATAGGCATCCTAATACAAGTCTGGACAGCATGGATATGCAATTTCAAATGTCTCCATTGTCAGCTTGGTAGATATGGGCATCCTGAGACAATGTTGCAATTGTCTCATGTTCAGAGACAACCTTTTAGTCCTTAAAGAAACCAACACAGTATGTATTTATTTGTCATTTGTTAATCGGGTTAGTCCAACTGAGCCAGTGGCCTGTTTTCAGTGTAAACCTTTGGAGAAAAGCTCCAACTTACAAAACAAGTAAATACAGGTTATGAAACATTTCAAAACAATGATATACATTACAGGAAATACAAATTACAGGAAATATAAAATTTTAGACAGACTAAAAAGAAAAATAAATTACAGGCTTAGGAAAACTTTTATAGTAATTACAGGCAGAACTAGAAATGAGCATACATAAATTGAGGATACCTGTTAGAAATAGCATGGTATTAAGTAAGAAGATATACACATGTGACAGAAAGATATAGAGCACAAGAAATTATTGAAAGAAGCGGGTAATGAGTCAATGAAGACAGCTTCAGTAGCAATATGAGAGATGGTAAAGAGGTGTAAGGGGGAGAGCATGGGAGATTAAGTGGGATCTTGGCAATGGCAGGTGCTGGCATTTAGGAGAACATTTTTGGGCTCCGGATTTAAAGACACCTGTGCGTAATGGTTCAGATGTTAGGGGGGAGCTTGTTCCAAGCCTGGGACACACTGTTTCTGTAAAGAAGTTTTCCAGTATTGTTGTTGGGTTTGTAGATGTCAAGTAGGTGCTGGTCTGAGCTGCGGAGAGTGTGAGAGGGGGTGTAAAAGGATATTAGGGAGGAGAGAGAGGGACAGGCTAAGGGTTTGAAAAGTAAAGAGTATGTGAGTTGTAGCTGGGAGAGAAGCAGGTGTTGGGGGAAATCCAGCCAGTGAAGTTGTTTCAAAGCAAGGCAGTGATGTGATTTGTAAGGCTGGTTACTGACAAATCTTGCAACACTATAATAGTTTTGAAGCAGTTTAGCTAAAAGGGTGGATTGTAGATGTGTAAAGATAGGAGAGGCGTATAGAAGACAAGGAAGGAAGAATGCCTGAGCTAGAGTTTGTTTGGAGTCAGGGTTTAGGTATTTTTTTATTTCTATAGAGTAAACCGAGTTTCTGATTTGTCTTTCTGATACAGTGCTGTATATGGGTATCAAATTTCAGTTGGTCATCGATTATAATACAGAGGAGCTTTCTATTTGGCTCAGCATGAATTATGGTGTTTTCCAGAGAAGAAATGGTGAAGGTTGTTTTGGGAAGAAAAAGTAGAAGTTTAGTTTTCTTGGGGTTAAGCATTAGTTGGTTGTCGGTTAGCCATTTTTCTACTTACAGATAGCAATTTTGAGTGATAGATAGGAGGTTAGAAATGTTGTCAGAGCAGGTGATAAGAGTGGAGTCATCCACATATTGTATAAGGGTAGAAGTTGTATATGAAATGTGTAGCTGGTTGGCAAAAATGTTAAAGAGTAGAAGGCCAAGAATGGAGCCTTGAGGGACCCCAGTATGAATGGGTAAGAAAGGGGAGCAGGTGGACTGCCATCTTACTGACTGTTGTCTATTAGTGAGATAGCTAGAGAACCATTTACTAGTAGAGGAGGATAGGCTGAGATTGGATAGTTTATTAAGATGTTTAGAGTGAGAGACGGTATCAAAAGCTTTTGAGAGGTCAAGAGAGAGGCAAGAAACAAGTAGATTTTTGTCTCTGGCTTCGGCAACAGTCTGAGTAAATGACAGAAAGGCAGTGAATGTACTATGATGGGGTCTGAATCCATGTTGAGTAGGGGTTAGGAAGTTTGTGTCTGTTAGGCAATTAAGTAGCTGTTTGTGTATGCGTTTTTCAAGGAGTTTAGATAGTGGAAAGAGGATTGTAATAGGTCTGTATACATCTTGCCTCCTTTGTGTAATGGGATGGTGTAAAAAGCTTTCCATATGTCTAGACCGTGGATTCCTGTATAGTTATATTAATCAAAATGGAAACAGGGTAGAGGCTGTTGAGTGAGCAGCTAATTTAAGAAAGGAGGGAGGGAGGCTGTCAGAGGAGGGGGAACAAGGTTTTAATTTAAGCAGAAGAGATTTTATGCAAGACGTTGGGACAAGATTAGGTATAAAAGAGTTGTTATTGTTAGAACTAGACATGATATGTTTGAGATTAAGGTTTTGGACATTTAGGGTTAGTATGAGAATAGATTCTATGAAATAGGAGTTAAGAAAAGTGTCAGTTTTGAGGGGAGTTTGTCGGGGTAGGGGTTGGGGGTGGTAGGGTTGCCTGGGTGCAGGATTTTATTTATAGAGTGCCAGAATTGTTTTGGGTTAGAGTTATGGATGAGTTGGGCATTAGAATAGAATTTTTTTCTTATCCTTGTTTATGTGTTTTTTTTGTAAGGTTATGAAGTTCTTTATATTTTTGGTGAAGGGATGCAGATTTTGTTTTAATCTATTGTTTCCAGGTGCTATCCCCTTTTTTTCATAAGAGTGAGGGTGTCTTTTGAGAGCCAAGGGGTGTGGGTTATTTTGATTCTAACTTTTTTAGAGGTGCCAGAGAGTCAAGAATGGCAATGAAAGTTTGATTGAAATACAGGGACTGCATCATTTAGGGGGCTGTATTTTCAGAATGTACCATTTTATGGAATTCAGCATGTTGTTGACAGTACCATTATTAAAAGAGGAGAGTTTGCGACATTCTGTATAGAGTTGGAACTTAGGTACCTGAATAGAGTGTCTCTGTACTCGGATAGGAAGGTGGTTGCTTAGGGAGTCTGGTAAGGTAGTTTGGTTTCAGTAGAGGTTAGGGTCAGATGTTAGGGTCCAGTACAGGTTGGAGCTATTGTTATTATTTTATTGAAATGAGTGGGTGTAGTAAGTAGATGATGAATGTCATAAAGACTGATGTTGAGGGAAAGGCTGGTTCTGGATAGTTTTTGCCAGTCAATATTGACATCTCCTAACAGAATGGCTTCATAGGGAATATGGAGTGACATCCATGAGAGGATGGATTCAAAAATGGGAATACTGTTTCCAGGTGGAATATAGATAGCAGCAATGGCTAATTTCTTTTTTTGGGGGGGTAAGGTGGCAGTTTAAGATAAGTAGTTCAACTATATGGAAATGTGGCTGGGGGCTGGGTTATGGATAGGGAGATAAATTGAAGTGTTCGGAGTACATGACTGAGATTCCACCACCTTTTCTGGTGACTGTGTCTTGACAGTAAATGTTGTAATGGGGGGCAGGATTTTTGTGTTAGGGATGTGAGGTTTTAATCATGTTTTGGATAGGGTTAGGATGTGTGGGGAGTATTGGGTAATCCAGAAATGTAGTTCTGAGGTTTTGTTAGGTAGGCTTTGTATATTAATAGCATATATAGTAAGGTGTTTGCTACTAGGGTGGCAAGGAAGACAGTTATAGTTGGTGGCAGATGGGCTGCTGGAAGAATTTGTAGGGGAGGCAGGACTTGGGTTGAGGTAGATATCCCCATTTAGTAGAAGTATGTTAGAGAGTGGGGGTGGTTTTGAGAGGTAGTGGTAGTGACATAATGGTCTGAATTTAGGTTTAGGGGATGTGGGTGCGTGTGAAAGGAGTTTGCGCCTGTGAAGTTGGGTATGGGAGGTATTGAAGAGAGAGATGGAGAGATACTCATAGTGAAGGAGGGTTCCTTTTGTTGTACAGAAAGTGCAGTGGGAGTCAAAGGTTGGAAATGATGGAGTTGTGTTTGATAAGAAGTAAGGAGTGTGAGGAAGAGAAGTAAAGTGGGTAAGATGTAGAGAAGAGCCATGGTTTGAGATGAAGCATTAGAATGATGTGAGATTGACTAAGGATTATTTAATATACCTTTAATTATTGGTTGGAGTATGAGGGAGTTTGTGGAGAATATTAAGTATAGTGATCTGATTAGCTCAGACAAGTGAGTAGAGTGATAAGGGAAAATGGGAGGGATTTTGCGAGGTGGAGTGATGGGATTGGATAATTAGTTATAGTGGGTGGGCAGAAGTTGAGGGCAGACAGTCTAAATCTAATGAAAGTGGAGTTGTGTGGGAATAGGGGTAGGGTAGGGGAACAGAGTGAGCCCAAGCATAGCAAGGGCAAACAGAGTGGGTTTATATCACATAATCGAACTTCCAAAATATAGAACACCATAAGCTCGAACTTGAAAGTTCAAAATGTGATAACATCGAAAGCTCAGAACAGCAAATTTTTTCCCAAGGAAAAAATTTGCTGTTCCGAGAAACATACACACAACACAAGCACACCAAAAACTATGTCTAATGTGGGGGGCTGCACCCCCCCACACCCCCAACATGGGGACCTGTGCCCACCACACCCCTATACTTAAATATACCAACTCCGAGATCGCACCACAGTGGAGGAAATAGCGAAGCCGCAGAACGGCTCACCAAATTCTTGCCCTGGGTAAGAATTAGATGTTCCACAGCTTCGATATTGTCAGCGTTCGAAGTTTCAGATTCGATGTAATGCCATTCAATGTTGTGCGGTTTCGCAGTTATGATATAAACCCAACAGAGCAGGTAGAGCCAGAACTATGGAAGGTAAGGAGAGAATAAAAATAAACTGTCACTTGTTTTTCCTGTTATATGTGTAAAATCTACTTTAACTTCAGAAAACTGTAACAAAGAGACCTAATATGCTTTCTTGGCATATGTGGTGTTAGGCTAAAATAAAGATAGTAAATTCTAGGAAAGTACCTGCTATAACATCTGTAATGATACTATATCTGGGGGGGGTGAGAATCAAGATGGACGCTGGACATAGTTAGTTAAAATAGTAAAGGCTGTAGCTTGGGGGGGACCCGGCTTCTGACCGAGGCGGTGTGCTCTCCCAGTAATTATGTTTTGGAAGTAAAGAACATACAAGATTGTGTGGGTGATGCTTGTTTCTGTGCAGAGATGATTCTGGAGCTCTATATGATAAGGATAAAATCCGTGGTGGTTGAACAAAGCAGGATTTAGGCACTAAGGTCAGAACTAAATAAAAACAAACAATATAAGACCAGTTAAGGAGATGGGTAGAGTAATAAACAAACTACAGTGGAATGATACATTAGAGAAAGTGTTACCCTATGTAGCCATTCACTGTAACACAAGCCATAAGAGAGAACAATGCAGTCGCAGACACCAACAATATTACTGCAACAATATAATAAAACTACTGCAGTAAACGCAATATTACTAAGACATAAGCTGGTACTGATTCAGAAAATGACAGAGGAGTTGCAGCTAGCAGTACTAAATGACATCCCCATTTAACAAGTGCGCTTCGGTGATAAACAGCCGAGCCACACTATGTCGAATGCTAATACTAACCAAAGTAAGCCAGGTTAACAGAATTATCAACAGATGGCTAGCTGACTCTAAAGTGTAAATATAGACAAATATTAAGTCATAACATCAATGCAATTAAGTGTAGCTTCTAACAAATGTAACTTAAGCAAAAATGTATAACACTTGCAGGAGAGACACAGCACACCAGGTGATCAGTCAGCAAGGAGCTAGTCAGTATGTGAGAGATGTACATATGCAACTTCATCAGCAAAAATCTTATTTACAAAAAAGGTTGTCAAGAAGACACACACTACATCCAGCACACACATACACAAACTTATGTTGAGGCACTAAAACTCAATCTTCGCAAACCTGAAAGACCTCCTAAGCCTGCAAATGGCAGTAATTATCTTCAGCAATCTGTAAAGCATACTCCAAAAGCACCACACACTACACATAAGACTATACACAATGGATCCCTGAAAACAAAGCCGATAAGGCAAGCAAACGATTTACCCTGGACTCTTGTCATAGGGGCTCCATTGCACAACAAACAGATGCCCCACTCACCAGACTGGACAACAAGAAGATTACAGGCCAGTGCTTATCTGAAGCCAGGATCCACCCAGTTACACATCTACCAAGTTTTTGCACCTCAGATACTAGTATGATTTTGGCATAGTCCATGTGGGCGTAAATGACCTCAGACTTACCTCTCTGGACTATATGAAGAGAGACATTATGGACCTCTCTGAATATGTGTCTCAGACAAGTGTGTGCTTTGCACTGAGCAGCATTCTGCCTTCACAAAAGATGAATACACAATATGAACAAAATATGATTGACTTTAATAAATGGCTTAGTTTCTGGTGTTGGTCCAGGGGGGATTCAATATTTGTCAACCAGAGAGGACATGACAAACAGACCACGTTGCTTTGCCAAAGATGGCCTGCACCTGCTCCCCCCCCCCCCCAGGCTTCCAGATTTTGGCAAAAATTTTATCCACCCCCTTAGAGCCTTTTCTAGGCAATGCCAAAGTGACAAACCTACCAGCATAGCAAATAAAACCCAAAGGAACCTAAAGGTGTTACTGCTCAATGCTAGGAGACTTAACAAGAGGTACAACACTGTGTAAGCTCTCCTCACTGTGGAAAATTTAGACATCTGTGCCATTACAGAGACATGATTCAAAGTCACAGAAAGTATCCAGACAATGCAAGGTTGCAATGCCTGCCACATATTTAGACTATTAGCTGCACAGACAGGGACTAAAACTGGCAGCAAATATACTTCAAGACTGGTTAAACAAAATTATACTCTGGAGTTCATCCATGAGAAAATCACCCTAGATAGTCCCTTACCATGTCTTTGCAAACTATAAGTTACCATCTATATCACAAGAATCCCACAGATCTGGATCTACTGGAGGCAGTCTCCGTACAACCAAACACTATTCATGGGAGACTTTACCCCTCTATAGACTGGGAAACATATACTGCCTCCAACTTGCAGGCAGAATGTTTCCTGGACTTAACACAAGTGCCCTTGATCAGTTAGCACATACTCCAGCTAGAGGTTTAAACATACTGGATCTAGTCCTCACCAATATGGAAGAGCACTGCACTCCTACGCCAACCCCATGTGTCACGTCTTCATTGTTAAGGTCAAATCATAAAGCTGTCACCTTCGACATTTAAATCAACTGGGAAAATCCAGCAAAACCGCTACAGTTAGAAACTATTCTAAAGCAAATTGCATCCTATTAAGTGACAGTTTGTCAAAATCCAATGTCCCCCAATCCTGAGTTCATAACAGTCTTTGCAGAATTGTTGACAGAAACACTGTCCAAACATGTAAATGGCTGGACAGAGAATCCTGCACCTACCAGAAGTAAGCCCAAAACCAACCTAAAAAACAAACCACACCAGTGGACTACTAACCTTAATAGGGTATACAACCAAAGGAAAAAAGTCAAGGCCAAAATCAGAAAGACCAACTCTCATAATGCCAAGAGCTCACTAATTAAACTAAAAAGAACATTATGAAGGCTATATCTTACAAGGCCAGTTTGAGGTCAAGACAGCCTGTCAGACTAAAGACAACAAGAAGGCCTTCTACAGCTATGTCCAAAACCTCAAAGGTAGCACACAGCAGTGTGCTGAACTTGTAGTGAATGGTACCACCTTCATTGCGTAGAGTGACATATGACATAGCAAACCTGCTAGCTGACAAATTCAGCTCAAACCCCCAACTCTCTGGGAAATCCCTACTAGCATGACCCCTCAACTATTAGCAGGGAGCAAGTTATGCTGGCATTTACAATGGCCAAAAACTCAGCCTCAGTGGAACACAATAGCCTGAGTTTGTCCCCTAAATATCCTGAAACATGACTTATCAGGACCACTTGAGTTACTTTTCAACTGCAAAACAGGCTACTTACCAAGAGGAGGACAGCAATGGCTATCCCCTTCACAGGGTGAATCATTAACCGACCCCTGGAAACTACAGATCTATTAGTCTAACTAGTCTAATATGCAAAGCCATGAAATTAATTATCATAGAAATGATCAACAAAGACACTGGCAATCTACAGACCCTGACTCATCCCAGTTTGGCTTTGTCAGGGGAAGATCATCTACTCAATCTGGTAGATTTTTTTAGAAGGTAACCAAAGCAATGGATGAAAGGAAAATGGTGTATACTGCCTACCTAGACCTGGCTAAAGCATTGGATATAATACCTCACTCAGCTATTGTAACAAACTCATTGAAATAGGCATAAATCTGTATGTAACTCAAAGGACTGCCAGCTGGGTCACAGATAGGACTCAAGATGTGCCAGCTGGGGCACAGATAGGACTCAAGATGTCAGGATTGGTAAGACCACGTTCACCAAGATGCAGGTCACTAGCAGAGTACAACAGGGCTTCGTGCTGTTCCCACTCCTGTTTGGCATCTACTTCTTGGAGGTTAAGACAAATGTCAAGGGCCTCTAGCTCACCAAGTTTGCAAATGACTGTAAATTGAGTGCATCATAAATTCCCCCCATGACACCAACATCTTGCAATAAGGTTTAACACAGACAAATGACTGGCGCCAATGTGATGTATTAAAACTTAATGCAAAGAAATGTATTGTAGTGCCTTTGGGAAAATGTCACCCCAGGAACCCCATTGATTACTGCATTACTCCATTGATATAACACCCCTAAGAGTTGAGCTGGTAGTTAGAGATCTGAGAACATACATAGTCAGTAATCTGGCCTTTGAGCAACATATAGTCAGTGTGATAAGAAAATCATTCTACATTGCCCAACTAATAAGTAAGGCTATGGCATCCAGGTCCAAGAAAGTTACAGCATCACTCTACTTGGTACTTATCATACCCATCACTGAGTACAGTGTCACCTTCGGCATGTACCTGAATAAGCCTATGCAACAGTTAGAACACCCACAGAGAGTTCCTTGCTGAGAGAATCCAGATGGCTTTAGAGTCCTGTCTCTATACTCTGTGTCCTACGGGTTGTTGAGAGGCGATCTGTGTTTAGCATACAAGGCATCTTTGGATCCTGTCCCGATGGAGCGTTTGCATATCTGTAAAATGAACAGCACCACATGCACTTGATTCAGGAATATGAACTGCTTGTGACATAAATAGGACATTCTGGTGGGAAAGATATGCATCTCAAAGGGTCCCCATGGTCTGGAATAGGCTCCCCATGCATATGAAGCAGAGTCCATCACTAACCCTATTCAAATGTAACCTTGACCACTGGATGAGAAAAATTAATCCCAATGCTGGCCCCAAGCTTGTTACAGACCAAAGCTTACAGTAAACATTCCCTAACTAACATTGGATGGAAAATCGTAAATTTATCCCTGGGTTGGCCCCACGTCTCCTGTAGACAGAGGCCAACAGTAAACATTCCCTAATTAACACACTGCCTCACAGATCTTTTTTTGTTTGTGCCTTGAGTTTATATTTCAGGTCATGTACAAATAGAGACTATGATTCAGATATAGGGCAGTCCAGTAAAACTGAAGCACTGGTACCCTTTTAATTATTTGTTAAAAAGAGAGAAATTTAAGAAATGGGTGGTGGAAATGATTCAAGCGTTATTAGGGAAGAATTTAAGAAATGGGTGGTGGAAATGATTCAAGCGTTATTAGGGAAGAATTTAAGAAATGGGTGGTGGAAATGATTCAAGAGTTATTACGGAAGAATTTAAGAAATGGGTGGTGGAAATGATTCAAGCGTTATTAGGGAAGAATTTAAGAAATGGGTGGTGGAAATGATTCAAGGGTTATTAGGGAAGAATTTAAGAAATGGGTGGTGGAAATGATTCAAGAGTTATTAGGGAAGAATTTAAGAAATGGGTGGTGGAAATGATTCAAGCGTTATTAGGGAAGAATTTAAGAAATGGGTGGTGGAAATGATTCAAGAGTTATTAGGGAAGAATTTAAGAAATGGGTGGTGGAAATGATTCAAGCGTTATTAGGGAAGAATTTAAGAAATGGGTGGTGGAAATGATTCAAGAGTTATTAGGGAAGAATTTAAGAAATGGGTGGTGGAAATGATTCAAGCGTTATTAGGGAAGGAAGAATTTAAGAAATGGGTGGTGGAAATGATTCAAGAGTTATTAGGGAAGAATTTAAGAAATGGGTGGTGGAAATGATTCAAGAGTTATTAGGGAAGATACAAATTCCACCAGAAGGAATAGCTAGAGAACTTGGAATATAAACGTACGGTAGAGATAGGAGAGAAACAGATACAGGAAATAAGTAATAGGAATTATTTAGAGCATTTACCAAAAGTTAAGGTACTGCAGGCAAATGGGAATCTTGCAGAACAGGAAGATGAGCAATCGCTGCGTGCTAAAGGGAAAAATATGGGAGCATTTGGATAATTGCATGAGTTTAGAATTGCTGTTAAGCAAGTATTTTTGATAACAATCTCAGGACATAAGAATTTCGACAAAAAACATAAAGCAGAGGAATACGGCAAGCAGTATAAAAACACATTTATACTGAGAGCTTAAGTACGCAGGGTTAGGGGGGGTGAGGTGTGAGAATGAATAGCGAAGGAAGGAGCAGACAAGATAAAAGTGGCAACGTATAATCATCAGGGAAGGCTTCAGGAACACATGATGCTCTAATGGAAGGTTGGAAGTTAGGAGGGAAGAAAGGGATAATCTGGAAGGTTCTGTTTAATCTGGAAGGTTCTGTTTAATATGGAAGGTTCTGTTTAACAAAGGGACAGTATCAATATCTGGGAAGGAAGGTGTGGTGGTTCTAGTAACCAAAGAGGGGAAAGACCCTTCAGACCCAGATTCATATAGAATCATTTCAGTTTTTAACCATGATTATAAAGTGCTTCTACTGGCTAAGACAATGGCTATGGTGTTGCCAGATTGATGGATATGGATCAGTGTGGTTTTGGCATAGGGAATACCAGCAGTAACAGAACAATGGTCCAGAGGAAAGCAGAGGGCTGTTGGTGGGTCTTGATGTGGAGAACATATATGACAGAGTCAGCTGGAAGTTTGAATAGGGCACTGGTAGCATTTACGTTTTCTGTTCAAATCATGCAGTTAATGACTAAGATGTGAAGAGTCCGAGGCAAGAATTAAGGTGTGGGTTCCCCACTGACAAGCTGTGGTTGAACAATGGAACCAGGGAGAAGAGTCCTCGTTCTCCTTTGTTAGTAGCAAAGAAAATAAAGGGCTTACAAATTCAGGAATATAACTGGCAGGTTAATCAAGACAAATTAGCCTTATTTGCAAATGTTATTGTTCTCTACTTGATAAATGCAGAAAAGTATGTTTCCTTGCTGTGGAACAGTTTGAGACCATTTCATCTTTTTTCAGGATATAAAATAAATGAAGATAAAACAAAGCCTATAACAGTAAATGAAGTGGTTCAGCAATAGCCATATTTATGGAGTCACCATAAGACGAAGCACTTGAGTGCATGGATTAAAAAGGATCCTATTATTACAGCTAGGGATGGATGGAGACTAAGTACAAGATGAGACAAACACTGAGAAGTTGTAAGGTCTTGACCATGAATATGGATAGTAAGGTACAAGAAGTGAAAACGTGTTATATTACATATAGGGCAGGCATACCTTATCAACCAGAAGTCAAGTTGTGAACCATAATTAATAAAGAATTGAAGGAATTTATTTGGAAAGGAAAGAGGGCAAGAGTTAAATGGGATAAGGTGTTTCTCCTCAAAGAACAAGGTAGTTTAGGATTACCAGATTTGAAGGGATATTTTAGAACTACATCATTAACGCTTGTATACATAACAGAAACAGAAGGTTACTAAACAAATTAAAAATAAATGATCTTGAAACGGGGTGGGGGGGGTCAAGAAATAAGGAGAAATTAAGATTTTTTATGCAGGCTGTTAAAGAGAATAATAGTTATATCAAATATTATATTTATAAAGTAGCAGATAGTATTTTAAGTATTCTAAAAAGTAAGCCAACACAGGAATGGAGAAAGGACATTTTACCAATAGCGTTGACTGCAAGCAGGGGCATAGAAAATAGGCAAAAAGGGCTGGAAAATATTGGAGAAAATTAGCAAGGTAACCAAGCTTGCTAGGAGTGAAGAACTAGGTCGGGATAGATAGCAGAGTGGGATGCGGCCAGATAAGGCCAAGCAGAAGTTTGTACTGCAGGTTAGAAACTGCCTTCCCTAGGGATTGGTAACAGAGTATATGCAAAGAAAAAGGGAGAGGAGTGTTAAGTAAAAGACCTGCTCTTGTTGAGTTTTTAGCCGAGTCTAGAAGAGAAGCTGCTGTTAAAAATGGACAATAGTAGGAATTATAAACGAATGCATTGTAACTATGAGAATCCGAAGAGATTAGAAACTACTCATTAGGGAGAATGCAATGGCAATATATAAAGGGCATTTGCATAACTCCCAAGCAACAAAGTCTAGAAGCTTTAGGATTCTTGTATAGAAGTTTTTGCATAGTTGTTTTATACCCCAAGAAGACTTCAGTTAACCTTTTTCCCAGGTAGATAGCACATGTCATGTTGGAGGTGTGATGGGAAAGACAGTGATCATTTTTGTGTGTGTGCATGTGTGTGTGTGCGTGGTTGTGTGTGTGCGTGCTTGCGTGTGTGTGTGTGTGTGTGTGTGTGTGTGTGTGTGTGTGTGTGTGTGTGTGTGTGTGTGTGTGTGTGTGTGAATGTAATGAGTTGGCAGAATTTAAGTTTCCTACAGGGTACATTTTCAGAAATGTTGGGGGGAGGGTGCAAATTATTGTAACTTCTTTTGAGCTGGGATAGAGAAACTGAATTGCTTGCACATGGTAATACCTTAAAAAGATTAATGCCAGTGTCAGCCAGAAATACATTTACTAGAAAATGGAAATCAGAATCTAAACTAACCATAACTGAAATAATGAATGTTGTAAATGAGATAAAACAATTGGAGGTGGAGTCCTTAGAAAAGGGAAGGAGCAAACTACATAGAAATAAATTGAATATTTGTTAACAATACATGTAGAATTATGTTCAGAAGAAGTAAAATTTCAGCAAAGGTAAGAATGAATAATTGTTAAAAAAGAAAAACATATGTATAATGCACGAATAAGAACATGTTTGTAATGCTTTATTTTCTATTAATGTACCCATGTTATTACTAAACGTACAAGAAATTATTGAAGGTGTTTTTAAATGCTACTAAAATTGATCTGAACCTGTGATATTTACATTGAACACACAAAGCACAAAAAATCACAACCACAAAACAATCTGTGTCATATACAACTTCTAAGCCCATATCAACAGTTATTTGTAAAGGAAAAAATAAAAAAGTAAAACATGAACCATGTCTCACATCCATGACAATGGAAAAATTAACTTCATATGTGTGCAAAACAGACACATACAGTTCTCTGAAACAGCATTTTCCACCAACGCCAATGCCAATTTCCTAGAAATGGAACCCTTAGGTGCTCAGCCCCAAAATCTTATTTTTCTCCAACAGCTCCCACAGGATTCATTCTCCTCTACAGAAAACTGGCTAGCAAAATCAGACCCAGTACTAAACCCCCAAAAGGTAAAACTTCTTTAAGTGTCATAACAAATGCAAAGCTAACTTTCAAGTCAATTCTGCAAATAAAACAAATATTGAGGTAGTTTTTAATACTAAATTATTAGAGATTATAGGTGATGACATCATGACATTCAACCTCCATATCCAAGAAGCAATAAAAAAAAATCAGAAGTTAGATGTGCTATATAAAGCTAAACAATATCTGACTAAAAGCAGGCTGATAACATTAACATCCACTTACCTGCTGCTGACATTTCCTTATACCTGTTCTATTTTCACTAATCTCCAGGCCACCCTGAAAACTAAAACAGAGCACAGCTGTAATAAAATAGTCAAATTTGATTCCAACAAGCCGTACACCATCACTGTAATACCCACAGGCACCTGAATTGCCTTGAGTTATCTGACTTCCTCACCTATCCTTAACTTCAGTTTGCATACAGACTAGTCTAAAATGCCATGGCTTAAGCAGTACCTAGCAGTACAACTCCAAACTACTAGCAGCTCACTGACCTACCGACAAACGTCTGTCAGTTCACAAATCAGGAAATGCTCTCTACTCCAACTGTGTCACAAAGTACAAGAACTCAATTCCCCCCTCCAATTAGACTCCTCAACAACACACATATCTTCAGAGATAAATCAAAACTGTTCCTGCTTGACTCCTGGCTGTACCACTGCTAATCCCCAGACTAAATTATTCCTAAACATTCCTAACTACCTCTCTTATGTACACATAGTCAGTGACTTTTTCTGCTCTGTTATTTTTTGCCTTCTTCTTATGGCAAAAGCCGTATAATTATATCTGAACCAATTGACTACTACTTCACTGCGCCCAATGCTGACTATGTTGCTGCAGGATATATTTATTTCATAATCATCTGCTTTATTCATCCTCAGGTTTATATAATGCTTCTGGACCAGCATATTCTGTTTAATACATGCACACACATATATATATATGTGTGTGTGTGTGTGTGTGTGTGTGTGTGTGTGTGTGTGTGTGTGTGTGTGTGTGTGTGTGTGTGTGTGTGTGTGTGTGTGTGTGTATATATATATATATATATATATATATATATATATATATATATATGGATTCACTATGTAATCCCGAATTTCAGTATTTCTAAATTACATAGCCGAAACCTGCAAATCTCGAATACCCCACAACCGCAAAATTCAAAATCCCGACAGTACACTACACATACAGCACACAAACACATACACACAACTTTCCCCCCAACTCAAATATAAAATCCTACATTACAGATAAGCAGGGGGGCAAGCCAACAACCCCCCCTACTTATATATACTAACTCCGAGATCGCACAATCAGGCACACAAAAGTAACTCACACCCACACATTTTATACACCCTCGCACACACACATCACAGTCACAACACACACTCTGACATACACTAAAGCCCCTAACCAACACACATACACATACATACATATCCAAACTAACACTTTACCATTCACACACCACAACACCAGAAGCGCTAATTCAAAATCTCCATTCTTCAGAATTTTGAATTTCGCAATTCTAGTGTTTCGGAATTACATGGCTTTGCGGTTATAATTTCGAAATACTGACATTCAAGATGTCAGTATTTCAAAATTAAATAGGGAACCCATGCATACATATATAAATATATATATTTTTTTTTTCCTGTTTTCCCATGCCTTCCCATGCCTTCCCATACCTTCCCATGCCTTCCCATGCCTTCCCATGCCTTCCCATGCCTTCCCATGCCTACCAGCCATGTAGCCACCATCATAACAGTGACCTTTCATTTCTCATCAGCAGGGAAGGCGCTGGTCATGATGTGGCCATCATTCAAGTAACAATGAGATTTTTTTTCATTTTCTGGCTCTGACAGATGTTATACACATTCACAAACAAAAGGGCCTGCTATGCTTTCCTGTTTGAGCATGTGTATTTCTGCACATGCTCTGTGAAGGCTACCATGCAGAAAAACCTTAGCAGAGCAAAGACCATGCCCCAGGCCCACACATATGCATGCTTTGCGCTGCCCTCTCAAGCATATGCCAGCACTGCAGTAGGGCAGACAATTCTCCCCATCAAGATGAGCAAGTCAACATCAGCCCAACTCTTTCATCAGCACCTCTAGTGCCTGTCCTGCTCGGCAATTTTGGATCACATCAGTCAGATCAAATCAATCGTCATCGTATGGATCACAGTCAGGGATTTCTGTGCTGCAGAGTTACCTGACTGCTACATATCTTGTTTTTCACCCATTCTGTAACTTCCTATCCAACCTCCCCTGTGTTTGCTATGTTGTCTGACTTAGTGACGTTAATACTTCTAGGATGTAAAAGATTAATTTGCAGACAGTGTGAACTCCTATGGATTCAGCATTTCAAGCAACCCCCTTCAACGGTCAGCAGCAAAAGGTGTTTCTTGTCTGTTCCAGCCTTTATTTTCACTATCAGCTATATACAGTTTTAACATACAACACCCTCCATGACTTGAAAATTGGCCTTGCCATACACCACACCCTTGTGCTTTACCATGATTAAAATCAGGGAAGGGTCTATAAGATGTTGAATAAAAAGACATCAGACATTCCCAGATCTGCCAAGCCTGACTGATCAGTGTGTTCTCTGCAAACAGGGCTGTTACTTATTTCAAACCAGTTCTTATCACCTTCACTGCAGCTCACAATGTGATTTTCTGCTTCAGTTCACTCCTGAGAACACCAACACATTATTCCCACTTAACTAAATTCAATACTAAGCAGTTTTGCCTTTGGGAAGTTTACTTACATATGCTTTCTAGATTATCTAGTTCAAAATTTCATAACAAGAGACCTTTTCTAGCATATAATAAATGTTTCTAATGAAACACAGGCTTATAAAATAGTAAGCAACATCTGCTACTGTCTAATCCAGCAGACTATATTTGATTTGTTTTGCAGTAAAGTGTTCTGTTTACAGAGAAGCACACCTGAGGTCTCACATATTAACAAGCTGGCTAGCCTGTTCATTCTGTATCTCTTTGTCCCTGCCCAATATAAACCAAATTTAGTTCCATATTTACCATATTTAATACCATATTGCCATATATGGTGCCATATTTACCACATTTAGTGCCTTATTACCATATATAGTACCATATTTACCATATTTAGCGCCACATTACCATACCTAGTGCCATATTTACCATATTTAATGCCATATTACCATATATAGTGCCATATTTAATCTCCTTGCCCATACTACAGACTTCAGTAATGCCACTTTTAACTGATTATGCCATTTTCTGTCCCTCAAATTCGACAGCCTCAATCAGACATATCATCATATCCAACTTTAAAATCAGCACTTGTTTTGGATGCAAACATATTTTAAGCAGACCCTTTGCAGCTATGTCAGTAGTAACCACCTGGACACCATAGTCTTGTGATAACACTAGTATGCACTGCCGTACTGGTTATCCTTACAGCGTCCCTCTTCTCGGGTTGTTTTCTCATAGTAACTGTTTGCTAACTCCTGCCCCATAATGGGTAGTGTTAGATGGGTGACCCAGCATCTGTTCTGGAATTGCATAGCTTCTTCTCCTTTGACAGTGCTACTAGCCCAAACTCATAAGAAGTCAGATATCCAAAATCCTGTGTTCTTGATGATCTAATAGTCACTGTCAGCTTTTATTGAGTTAACAAAAGCATTTTACCCAGTGGGCCATTCAGCATTACTGCAAACAGTTGTCATCATAGGATCATAGGAGGTTCATAGCTTCATAGGTAGGTATATAAGCCTAGCCAAATGGTACCCTGGCTTTTGCCACGCAAGAAAATTATTTTCCTGTGTCCCTGTCGAGGAGAGCCACAGAAGTGATCCCCGGGGTGAATTTCCTATCTCCCATCCAATCATCAAGATTTTTCTTGAAGAGTGCTAATGAGGAGCTTTGTTTGATATAGATAGGTAATTTGTTCCAGCATATGGGAAGTCTCTGAGATAGAAATCTATCCCTCCAGCATGTTCCGTTTATTGTGGTGACAAGGTTTAGGTCCCTAGAGCGTGTAGCTCGGAGGGATTGGGATTTCTTTATGTGGAGCATGTCCAACAGCTCTGGGTTTGACATAGCTTTGTATGTTAGGCAGAGATCGCCTCTGATTAGGCGATATGCGACAGAGTAAAGCTGGAGTTTTTTGAGATGGTCTGCATAAGGCATCTGTTTGAGGCCGGTAATCCTCTTTGTGAGGTATTTCTGTGGCCTTTCCAGTTGTTGTAGATGTTTTGTGAGGTACATACCAAAAGGGGCGTAGTACTCTATAATGGGTCTAATGAGTGATGAGTAGAGGGGAACAATGACCTCTTTTTTCCTGGATGAGAAACCTTTTGTGATGAGGTGTGCCACGTAGAAGGATTTCCTGACTACTGTGGCAATGTGATTATCAAAGGAGACACTACTGTCCACATGTGTCCCCAGGTCTGTTATCACACTTTCGGTGTTAAGTAGACTACCACCTATGTGGTAGTTCATGGGTACAGAGTTTTTACCAAAAGGGATGACAATGCACTTTTTGGCATTTAGCTTGAGGCCATGGCTTTGACACCAGGCATCTGTCTCAGTGAGGCACTTTTGTAGGATGTCCACATCATTAGGAGATTTGATTATGGCTCCTAGTTTGCAGTCATCTGCAAACTTTGTTAGCCAAAGACCTTCTGTGTTAGCCTGTACGTCAGAGAAGTAGATACCAAACAGGAGAGGACCTAGGACTGAATCCTGTGGTACTCCACTTGTCACTGGTCTGAAGCTGGATTTAGAGTCTGCTACTTTCACAGTGTGGGTTTGGTCAGTGAGCAAGTTGGCAACCCATCTTGTGACATAGGGATTTATACCTAGTTTAGTGAGTTTGTCTATAATTCCAGAGTGGGGGATGGTGTTGAAAGCCTTGGAGAGATCTAGATAGGCTGTGTGTACCACCTTACCCTCATCTACAGCTTTGGTGACCGCTTCAAAGAAGTCTATCAGGTTTAGTGGACATGATCTGCCTTTTACAAACCCGAACTGGGTAGGGTCTAGAGTTTGGAGATTACCAATGTCATTGTTTATACGTTCCATGATGATATGCTCCATAGCCTTGCAGACAAGGTTACTAGGCTATTGGTTCCGAGGCCCTTATAAGCCTAGCCAAGAGTATAGCCCATGTTTAGACAAATCAGCACCCAATGCCCCTGTCCAGCAGGGACATGGCTGGATTCCCAGGGGTGTATTTTCACTTTCCCATCCAGTTATCCAGGTTGCACTTAAAAAGGGGTAAAGAGGCACTCTGCTTGATGTGAAGAGGGAGTCTATTCCACAGATGGGGGAGTCTCTGGGACAAAAATCTGTCCTGCCAACAAGTCTTGTTGATGTCACAGACCAGGTTGAGGCCATGTGTGCGGGTTACTCCAGAGGAGCTTGACTTGTGGATATGCAGCAGTCCCATCAAGGTTGGGTTCATGATCGCCTTGTATGCCAGACAGAGGTCACCTCTGAGGAGTCTGTATGAAACTGAGTAGATGGATAGGGCTTGTAGCCTATCTGTGTATGGTAGATGTTTGAGGCCCTGAATTCACCTGGTGAGGGATCTCTATGGTCTCTCCTCCTGCTGCATGTGCTTTGCAAGGTACATGCTGAAAGGTGCATTTTACTCAATAATGGGCCTTCTAAGGGAAGAATACAGGGATGTTATGACCTCCTTGTCCCTGGATGAGATACTGTTACTTATGAGGTGGACCATGTAGAAGACATTCCATACTACAGAAGCAACATGGTGGTTAAAGTCAGGTTGCTATCAACCTGGGTGGCCAAATCCCTCACGACTGATTGAGTGCTTAGGACATTGTTATTAATGTGATAATTTGTGGGGACATCACTCTCCCCAAAGGGGATAATGATGATGCATTTTTGGTATTCAGATTGAGGCCATGTTTCTGGCACCAGTCATTTGTCTGAGTGAGACCCTCTTGGAGGATGTCCACATCACTAGGGGAATTGATGACAGCACCCAGCCTCCAATCATCTGCACACTTGGACAGCCATAGCCCACTAGTTTTGGCCTGCATGTCAGAAAAGTATATCCCAAATAACAGAGGTCCCAAGACCAAACCCTGGGGTACGCCCAGGGTTCGGTCACAGATGTAACTTACTTTATTCACTGTAAATGCTTGACTCCCCCATGCTCTATCTGTAAATGAGTAAGGGGACATAAATGTCTCATTTTCAACTTTCACCTTTGTTAAGTTGGGCTCAGTCTTACTGATAACTTGTCCTTACTGTTCCTAGGCCCACCAAGGTGTGCTGTTTTTTTACAAATAGTTATGCAGACGGACTTGCTACAGGACAATACCATGGTACGTGCTATGAAAATCAGTTTACAGCTTATCCCTCTTGTCACTTATCTGCATCCCCTAAAATATTCATCACTCTAAACTCCCCAGTTTTATGCATAAAGTTCAAAACTACCCTTTCCCACAGGGTTTCCTGTATGTAACTCCTTTACAACTCTACAACCTGCTTGTTAACTTTTGTGGGGTTACAGCCTCCCTGAGAATAATATTTGCTCCTACCCTGTAACCTTGTGCTACAGATCCTGCTGGCTCCAGTTTAGACCAACGCAATAAATAAATGAACATATAACTACAAAACAGAAATCTCAAAAAATATCTATATTAAAATATATATATATATATATATATATATATATAGAGAGAGAGAGAGAGTGGTGGTTACCCTCCTATGCCCTTCCCCTTACTTGTATATTCCCACTGTGATTTTCTGCAAGCTTGGAGGAAGGAAATAATCATGTATGATATTCTTGTTTCAGAGTTACGCATTTAAATAAGTATGACATAAAACTACAGGCTTCACGCTTGTCAGGGCGAACCAGCTTTGCCTGCATCAGCCATTCATCACCTTGCCCCATAATGCTCGGTTCACAAGGCATTCCTGGTTCTTAACTGGATATACAGCTATGTCACTCAGGGTCCTGATGTCTATGATATACTAGTCAATATACTGTGTGTCTTTATTGTTTATAACCTTCTTCTTGCAGCAGAAAATTTGAAAACTATATTATTGCTCAAAGGTTGCAGTCAAGCAAATTTAAAATGAATTAATTTAATCAAACATTAATAATATACAGAAGTTTATTGCTCAGCGGTTGTAGTCAAGCAAATTTAAAATGAATTAATTTAATCAAACATTAATAATATACAGAAGTTTATTGCTCAGCGGTTGTAGTCAAGCAAATTTAAAATTAATTAATTTAATCAAACATTAATAATATACAGAAGTTTATTGCTCAGCGGTTGTAGTCAAGTAAATTTAAATAAATTAAAGTAATCAAACAAAAATAATATACAAAAGCTGTATTTTTATTCACTGAAACACTTTTTTTTTCAGTACTGTATCATGTAACATTCAGCAGTCTTGTTTGTCAGGTAGGTGTATGTTACATGCCTTTAACAATATATAGCTGAGGCAGATTATTAAGAAGGTTCGTTCAGTCACAGAATGCCACATCACCAGTTTTGACTCTCAACAAAAAAAAAAGGCTTTGTGAAGAAAACTGCATCACCAAAAATAAATCCACATAAAACTTAATTTGAATCAAATGATTTTATTATACACATGAATGCAGACCACCTTAGTCTGTTGTTATGATTTCTGAAACTAAGGTTATAGGTTACACATAATCGTTATATTATCTGTCTTTATGTGCCCACATTTTGTTTATGTAATACATGCACACAATTATATTAGTAAACAGAAAAAAGCAAGTGTGTGTATGTGTGTGTGTGCGTGTGTGTGTGTGTGTGTGTGTGTGTGTGTGTGTGTGTGTGTGTGTGTGTGTGTGCTGGAGGCAGGGCATCAAGTTACCACAGACCAAAAATGGTCGACTGAGATGATTATTATGAAATAAACAGGCAAAACATAATTCCTTTCTGCCAGATGTTTCTGTTTCAGCATAAAACAAAATAGACTGCGTAATGAGATTTATTATTGGATTATGTCTTAAAATCAACATTTAAAGCTATTTTTCTGGGAATTATATTATTTTCTTTTTGGTTACTTGTTAAAGTGCAACGCTAAGCTATCTTCTGAATACAATTAAATGCCCTCCATTTCTACTTCCGCAGTATAGATAATATGTAACAAAAATTGTGGCATACTAAAATGCTTAATGACAGAGGGGACATCAGGCCCCCTTATCCATTACATTTTTGCAGAAATAAGCAATTTTAGTTCTGGGATGTAATCCAAGTGAAACTAATTTCAGTTTTGATGACAGGAAAAATTTATCCCATTTTAAAAGTCTTTGATTTAGAAAGGCCACTTAATATTAAATTCTCTGCAGTATTAATGTAAGTAAAATAAAAAAAGATTCAGTATGGAATCTGTGAAGGCATTTATAAAATGACTACAGTAAGGCAGAAAAATACATTTAAATACTGTCTAAATCTATTTCATATCATATAAACTACAAGACACCACTGACAAAACACTTTAATAACAGTCTAGCTCTTTGGTAACAACATGCCGTCAAGGACTTAAGGTGCTTGGTTGCTATTTTTGTTGGGTGTTTCCTGTGGTTTATATGATCTTTTTCTGTGTGTGTGCGTGGTTGTGTGTGTGCGTGGTTGTTGTGTGTGTGTGTGTGTGTGTGTGTGTGTGTGTGTGTGTGTGTGTGTGTGTGTGAGTGTGTGGTTATGTATTATACATCTATTTTATACACGGGGACACTTAAGTAAAAACCTATTGCCTTTCCAGTTCAAGCATCATGTTGTCACTGGGCTGTTTATTGCACTCTGCCATATACATAATAAAGAGTGTTTTTCTATCAGACAGGATTGTTGCTACTTGCTGCACAAAACATTGTAACACTGATTGGGTTATCAATATTATAATCCTATTCTGTTTACAAAATTAATGTTTTAACACTTTCTTTTTTTAAAGTAATCTAGTTTGTTAAATTTTACTACATTTTATACAACATTAGCATTTGCTTAAATAACCCTATGGGTAATCGTATGAACCCCATCTTTGTGAATAGTCATGTTACCCTCATGTCTTAGATACCAGGGCAGTTAACTTATTTGCTTATGGTTACATTTTAGCTCTGTGATGCGGAAGGATATAGTCCTGACTGCACCCCGGATTACCCAAATTTGAATTGTGGCTCATGTGCCAGGACAGCCAGGCTGAGGTGGACATGAGTGAGTCATGTTTGCTGGCTCATCTATCCAGAACAGCCAGGCTGGGGTGGATGTGAGTGAGTCATGTTTGCTGGCTCATCCATACAGGACAGACAGGCAGAAGTGGATGAGGGTGAGTCATGTTTGCTGGCTCAACCATCCTAGATGGGGGAGGAGGATGGTCATGGTCAGCTTAACCTGTTCCCTTGGAAGTAGAGGCTTGCATTTTATCCATGGCCACAGGACCATGGCATGTGTGCTTGGTGATCCCATTCCAGTCATGTTAGCCCTAAATGGCATGTGTGTGCGACGATGTATTTGTAGGAACAGAACATAAAGTACCCCTGTAGTGATATGGGTACATGTATCATCAACCAGGAATGGAGTTAGAGCCAAAAGAAATACGTTGCCAGGTGTCATTGAGAACAAGTACTGCCATGGTTACCATGGTTACCTGAATGGCAGCCAGTCAGCCTGCCGTTGCTCTCACTGAGAAAATGTCTATGATGGGAGAAGAAATGGCCACTACTGGTATTGGGTAGGCCTGATGGTTAGCAGGCATCAAGCACCCAGGGGGCCATATCTTTTCTCCAGGGCAGGAGGTATGCAGAATTCATATTAAGGACCAATGTTTCTTCAGATCAGCCTGAAAATAAAACATTGAGCTACTGGAAAAATAAGAATAGAAAATATGTGCTGCTATTATGAAGGAAGAACAGAAAAAAAGATGTTCTGCTGTGAAGTTTAAGCCTACATGTTGTTTAATGACTTAGTACTGTACTAACACTGTTTGTCTTTTTTTTTATGTCGTCTATATGTCTGGTAGTTCTTGACATATGAATCCAGCTTCATTGAGAAAGTCTGAGCATACTCCTGGGGAGACACGAGCCCCTTAAAATATGTAACTGTCTGGCAGTTTACAGCAGACGATTACAGCGTTTAGTTGTTAACTAACCTCATCTTATAGTACTGGATGTGATTTCTTCACTTTCTGTTTACTTAAAATGTCACACTGAGCAAATCACGTACCATATCATGCTCATAGTTTACCCTTTAAACAGGCTCTTGTGCCCAATGGGTTTACTTAGTTAAGTAAGGTAAATGCACACACACATATGTATGTATATATATATATATATATATATATATATATATATATATATATATATATATATATATATATATATTTACATTTTTACATTTCAGGTATCTAATATTTTAAATAAATATATGTTTAAAAGTGAAAGAAAATGTAATATGTAACATATTGTATATTTGTTAGCAAAGCAATAATTCTCAAATGCACTATTAAAAACTTACATTAAGCATGATAGGAACTAATTTTATCTGCATGTACCTGCAAAACTGTTGAACTTTGACATATATTGTAACATGGGATTGTGTTTCCACTAGTATGAAACCTGAAAAAAGCAGCTGTAATGTAGGGTTTTAGGAGAGACAGTGCTATGAAAGAAAGTTGGTGTAATGTTTGGTGGGGGAAATGGGTGTGCTACATGAGGGAAACTGTAGCAAATAAAGACTGGTCCATTTAATAAAAATGTAAGACCATATGATGAAATCTGAAAAGATCAAGTCTGGGAACTTCAAACTGGATTCTCCTCTGGTAGCTGGTATTTTTTGGGGTCAGGTGTTTGCCTTTTTCCCAATGTGGAGTGGTCACAGAGTTGATATATATAATAGACAGGGGATGTAGGGGGCATAGCCCCCAAATGGGCTTTCCCCCCTGCAAAATCGTGGTCTTTCTTGATGCCGGCTTCCAGAGGAAGAGCCAGTTAAACATTCCGAGATTCTGTCTTCTTGGATTTGATCATATGATCTTTTGACCGTATGACACAGAGCCATCTGCAGTGTACCTGTGAAAACAAAGATGAATTAATGCCAGAGCATGGACTCTGGGATGGGAGCTTCCTTCAAGAGACTGTAAAAAAAAAAAAAAAAACAAGAGAAGTTCTTGTAATTGAGACACTGATTTACGTAACCTAAAGGCTCTTGGTAAAGGCTTTTTTTCTTAGCTAATTCAGAGCCCTGCGGTGCAGCTGGGACTGCCAATGTACTGACATTTATTCATTCATTGACACCAGAACTGGGCATTGCCAGTTTTGTGATGGATAGAATGAACTTTTTACATTATTTTACCCATTTTGCTATACTTTTATTTTCATTGGTGGCAAAGTGAGCATTATGTTTTATTTGGACAATAAAACTACTCATTTTCATTAAACTGTAGAGTATCTACTGTTTAGAATCTCACATCTGATGGACAGTAGGCAAGTGAAACTTTGCATATCCTGAAGTTCCATGTCCATGTGTCAGTAATGAGTATCGTGAAGCCAATTCCCCATGATGAGGAAAAGGAACTGTTCTCTTTCCTGGTGTTGAACAGTGTTGCTGCTGTTGTGCTGGAATCCCGGAGCTAGCCTACAATCCAGAGGTGTGTTGGAGGTGCTGGTGAAACATTCCAGTGGAAAATCCTGAAACCTCTGTGATGAACAGATGATAGCTGCCATTGCTAAGGAAATTGTGCCAGTACCCAAGTCAATGGCTCACCCAAGGACTGCCCATCACTCTAGTCTCTAATGAATTAAGAAGAAGATTCTGAAATGGTAACATTTATGAGAACAGCCCATCAAGATGGATGAAATTTTTCCGACTGAGCTTTAATATTGAAAGCTCAACTCATGGAGGAGCCTCTTATACTTTTGTGGACCCAAATGGCTGCTGAGTGGATGTGGCCTGTGAAAGCTATGTATAGCAAGCATGCCTCTTGTTGCAGCCCCTGCTGACAGGTCTACCACAAGTGCTCACAAGCTAGTAGCTTGTGACACACTTGGTCACTGACACTTGCTCTAAGTGACGAATGCTGTAACTCCCACTATCCTGATCCTAGTTAATTAACTAGCCCTCTCACCACCCTACCCTACTGAACAGCATATTCCTACCAGAACCCTAACTTTAACCCTAAAACTCCCACATGGTCCTTAATTACAAACATAGCACTCCTGTCCCACTCCCTAACACTAAGTCCCCGAACATTCCATAAACCTAACACTCCACCTCCTCTCTCAAAACCTAAAGTCTACATCACTGCCTAAATCTAAAACAACATTCCCATTTCCATACCTTAAATTCTCCTTCCTCTCCCTTAGCCTAAAACTCCCCCCTCCTGGTATCTAAAATCCCCACTTGCACCCCAACCTTAAACTCACTCCCTAACCCTGAAATCCCACTTAACCTATAGCTCCTTAACTCCAGATTGCAGCCTGAAATCCCACCTCACTCTCCTTCCCTCTCCTAGTCCTTTGCCAAGGCTGTTGCACTTACCTTGCTTGAACTTGGCTATTGTGTTTGGCAAGGTGCAACAGCTTTGTTGTCTTCACACATTTACCACACCTTGTCTGAACATGTAGTTGAGTTCAAGCACACGCATCAGCCTATGTGATTTACAAGATACCGAAGTCCCTGGCTTCGTGACAGTGGTCTTTGAGCTCTTGGGTTGTAGTGGACACCTACGCTACATGGGTCTGGGACTGGTACAGTTAGTGGTAGACATATTTGTGTCCAAACACTTACCATTGCGGACGACTGCAAACTGGGTGCTATAATAGAGTCTCCGGCCGACATGGAGATCCTCCAGAAGGGCCTAAATGAGACCGATGCATGGTGTCAAAGCCATGGTCTCAAGCTAAATGCAAAAAAATGCATAGTAATCCCCTTTGGAAAAAACAGAGTACCCGCAAACTACAACATAGGAGGTAATCCCCTGAAATCTGAAGAAGAAATAAGGGATCTAGGGACCCAAGTAGATAGTCAGCTTTCCTTTGATAACCATGTTGCCAAAGTGGTTAGAAAATCCTTCTATGTGACCCATCTGATCATGAAAGGGTTTGCATCAAGATCTAAGGATGTAATGGTGCCCCTCTACTCTTCCCTCATCAGACTCATTATTGAGTACAATGCAACAATTGGAATGTACCTGGCTAGACATCTCCAGCAGCTGGAGAGACCACAAAGGTACCTAACCAAGAGGATTACTGGCCTCAAACAGTTGCCCTATGCAGCATGATTGAAAAAGCTAAGACTGTTCTCTGTTGCATACCACTTAATCAGAGGCGATCTCTGTCTAACGTACAGATCCATGTCCAACCCAGAATTGTTGAACATGCTCCATCTTAGCAAAACCAAATCAACTCAAGCTACATGCTCTAGGGATATAAACCTCAACACAACAATGAATAGAACATGCTGGAGGGATAGATTCCCTTTGCAGAGACTTCCCTTACTATGGAACAGAGTCCCGATCTGCATAAGACAGAGCCCCTCACTATCACTCTTCAAGAGGAACCTTGATGAGTGGATGGGTAACAGAAAGTTCACACCGGGGATCACACCAACAACACTACTAGATAGGGGCCAAGGGTACTAGCTGCTAGTACAAGGGTCTAGGGAACTACTAAAGGGGCAGTGAATACCGCACAATGTGGCTGGGCTAATATATGCCTTCGGGCAGATAGCCCAATACCAACCTATGAACCTATGAACCTATAGGTGAATGCCCACATGTACAGGAACATAAATGGCAATGAAACAGCATTAGTGGCTTGAATGTTCTTCCCAGCAGAGGTGAGGTGTTACTGCACACTCTACATGTGCATAGAAGGTGCATTCAATGACAGGCCTTATGGGAGTGTGTGTGCTAGGAGATCATTGCAGATAAGGGGGCTGTCAATACCAGGGCCAGCCATCAGTCAACTGGAACTGTAGGTGAAAGGGCTGCATGACCCCCACACACAAATACACATACATGCACCACCTCCACATCTGGGCCTTCCTATACTATCCATATTAATTTTTTAGTTTCATTTTTCTCACAGTTTGTCTTACTCTGCAGTTTTTTTCCTGCATTTATTCATTCCTTCAACATGTTTTCTGTACACAAGACTGCTCTCTGATAACTGTGTAGGAAATAACTGCATTAAGTTTGAGTCTGGGGAGGGTGCAAAAAAAATAGCGGTTTCTAGACGCTTTTTCTGTGCTGCATTTTATAATTCTTCCTTTTTTTTGTAAAATAAGCATTAACATCCAATAATGGCCTGAACAAAACTTAATAATTAAGGGAAGAAATTCAGTTTTGCTTTTCATCTTTGGCTTTTGCTGAATCCTTGTAACACCCCCCCCCCACACACACACACACACAACTAACCAAGACTACACTGGAATAACTGGGGTTGAAATAACTGCTTTAAGCCAGGGGTATGGGAACTGCAAGGCCACTAGATGTAATGTGGCTTCTATATGCTTTTCACAGTTTTTTAAACAACTTTTTCATGCAATGATGGCCTGAACAAAAATGACAACTAAAGGGAAAAAAAAACAGTCTTGTAGTTTTGTTTTTCTTCTGAATCCTTTCAGGACAGTCTAACTGACCAAGACTACATTGGAATAACTGCAGTGGAAATAACTATATTAAGCTGGGGGTCTGTAAGCCCCCAGAAGCCTTAGGTGTCCTAGAAGCTCTGGAGTGCATTTTACATTTGTTTCATTCAAGGATGCCCTGAACAAAAATCGTGATTAAGGGAAGAAATTTAGTCTTGTTTTTCAATTTTGTTTTCACCTGAATCCTTTCAGGACATCCTAACTGACCAAGACCCCAGTGTAATGACTAAATTAAGCTGGGGATCTGGGGGCTGCTGAGCACCAGAAACCATGGGGTTATACATGCTCTGAGGTGAATTTGTTTCCAACCTTTTGATTCAGTTATAGCCTGAACAAAAATTATACATAGGGAAAGAAATTCAGTCATACATTTTTATTTCAAGGAAGTGAGTTGCATCCAAGGAATAATGCTCAGAGTTAACACTACTCACAAGCTACACCAACTCACATTACCCCAGAACCAAACCTCACAGCACTGCACATGCTCTGTCACACCAACTTTCATTACCCATAGAACCAAACCTCACAGCACTGCACATTACGCTGTTGCACCAACTCTCATTACCCCTAGAACCAAACCTCACAGCACTACACATGCTCTGTCACACCAAATCTCATTACCCCAGAACCAAACCTCAGAGCACTACACATGCTCTGTCACGCCAACTCTCATTACCCATGGAACCAAACCTCACAGTACTGCAAATGCTCTGTCACACCAACTCTCATTACTCCTGGAACCAAACCCCACAGCACTGCACATGCTGCGTCACACCAGCTCTCATTACCCCTAGAACCAAACTCCACAGCACTGTACATGCTCTGTCACACCAACTCTCATTACCCCAGTAACAAACTCAACAGCACTGTACATGCTGTGTCACACCAACTCTCATTACACCCAGAACCAAACTCCACAGCACTGCACATGATCTGTCACACTAACTCTCATTACCCCTAGTACCAAACTCAACAGCCCTGCACATGCTCTGTCACACTAATACTCATTACCCCCAGAACCAAACTCCACAGCACTGCACATGCTCTGTCACAGCAACTCTCATTACCCCTAAAACCAAACTCCAGAGCACTGCACATGCTCTGTCACACCAACTCTCAAAACACATAGAACCAAACTCCGCAGCACTGAACATGCTTTGTTACACCAACTCTCATTACCCATATAACCAAACTCCACAGCACTGCACATGCTCTGTCAAACCAACTCTCATTACCCCTAGAACCAAACTGCACAGCACTGCACATGCTCTTTCACACCAACTCTCATTACCCCAGAACCAAACTCCACAGCACTGCACATGCTCTGTCACACTAACTCTCATTACCCCTAGTACCAAACTCCACAGCACTGCACATGCTCTGTCACACCAACTCTCATTACCCCAGAACCAAACTCCACAGCACTGCACATGCTCTGTCACACTAACTCTCATTACCCCTAGTACCAAACTCCACAGCACTGCACATGCTCTGTCAAACTAACTCTCATTACCCCTAGTATCAAACTCCACAGCACTGCACATGCTCTGTCACACTAACTCTCATTACCACTAGTACCAAACTCCACAGCACTGCACATGCTCGGTCATACTAACTCTCATTACCCCTAGAACGAAACCTGACAGCACTGCACATGCTCTGTCACACCAACTATCATTACCCGCAGAACCAAACTCAACAGCAATGCACATGCTCTGTCACACTAACTTTCATTACCCCTAGTACCAAACTCCACAGCACTGCACATGCTCTGTCAAACTAACTCTCATTACCCCTAGTATCAAACTCCACAGCACTGCACATGCTCTGTCACACTAACTCTCATTACCCCGAGATCCAAACTCCACGGCACTGTACATGCTCTGTCACACCAACTCTCATTACCCCTAGAACCAAACTCCACAGCACTGCACATGCTCTGTCACACTAACTCTCATTACCCCTAGAACCAAACCTCACAGCACTGCACATGCTCTGTCACACTAACTCTCATTACCCTACTACCAAACTCCACAGCACTGCACATGCTCTGTCACACTAACTCTCATTACCCCTAGTACCAAACTCCACAGCACTGCACATGCTCTGTCACACTAACTCTCATTACTCCCAGAACCAAACTCCACAGCACTGCACATGCTCTGTCACACTAACTCTCATTACCCCTAGAACCAAACCTCACAGCACTGCACATGCTCTGTCACACAAACTCTCATTACCCCCAGAAACAAACTCCACAGCACTGCACAAGCTCTGTTACACCAACTCTCAAAACCCATAGAACCAAACTCCACAGCACTGCACATGGTCTGTTACAGCAACTCTCATTACCCATATAACCAAACTCCACAGCACTGCACATGCTCTGTCACACTAACTCTCATTACCTCTAGTACCAAACTCCACAGCACTGCACATGCTCTGTCACACTAACTCTCATTACCCCAGAACCAAACTCCACAGCACTGCACATGCTCTGTTACACCAACTCTCAAAACCCATAGAACCAAACTCCACAGCACTGCACATGGTCTGTTACAGCAACTCTCATTACCCATATAACCAAACTCCACAGCACTGCACATGCTCTGTCAAACCAACTCTCATTACCCCTAGAACCAAACTGCACAGCACTGCATGCACATGCTCTTTCACACCAACTCTCATTACCCCCAGAACCAAACCCCACAGCACTGCACATGCTCTGTCACACTAACTGTCATTACCCCTAGTACCAAACTCCACAGCACCGCACATGCTCTGTCACACCAACTCTCATTACACCAGAACCAAACTCCACAGCACTGCACATGCTCTGTCACACTAACTCTCATTACCCCTAGTACCAAACTCCACAGCACTGCACATGCTCTGTCACACTAACTCTCATTAGCCCTAGTATGAAACTCCACAGCACTGTACATGCTCTGTCACACTAACCCTCATTACCCCTAATACCAAACTCCACAGCACTGCACATGCTCTATCACACCAACTCTCATTACCCACAGAATCAAACTCCACAGCACTGCATATGCTGTGTCAAACTAACTCCCATTACCCCAGAACCAAACTCCACAGCACTGCACATGCTCTGTCACACTAACTCTCATTACCCCAAGAACTAAACTCCACAGCACTGCACATGCTCTGTTACACCAACTCTCAAAACACATTGAACCAAACTCCACAGCACTGCACATGGTCTGTTACAGCAACTCTCATTACCCATATAACCAAACTCCACAGCACTGCACATGCTCTGTCAAACCAACTCTCATTACCCCTAGAACCAAACTGCACAGCACTGCATGCATGTGCTCTTTCACACCAAATCTCATTACCCCCAGAACCAAACTCCACAGCACTGCACATGCTCTGTCACACTAATTCTCATTACCCCTAGTACCAAACTCCACAGCACTGCACATGCTCTGTCACACTAACTCTCATTACCCCAGAACCAAACTCCACAGCAATGCACATGCTCTGTCACACCAACTCTCATTATCCTAGTACAAATCTCCACAGCACTGCACATGCCCTGTCACACTAACTCTCATTACCCCTAGTATCAAACTCCACAACACTGCACATGTTCTGTCACACTAACTCTCATTATCCCTAGAACCAAACTCCACAGCACAACACATGCTCTGTCACACTAACTCTCATTACCCACAGAACCAAACTCCACTGCACTGCACATGCTCTGTCACACAAACTCTTATTACCCCTAGAACCAAACTCCACAGCACAACACATGCTCTGTCACACTAACTCTCATTACCCATAGAACCAAACGTAACAGCACTGCCCATGGTCTGTCACACCAACTCTCATTACCCCCAGAACCAAACTCTACAGCACTGCACATGCTCTGTCACACTAACCCTCATTACCCCTAGTACCAAACTCCACAGCACTGCACATGCTCTGTCACACTAACTCACATTACTCCTAGAACCAAACCTCACAACACTGCACATGCTTTGCCACAGCAACACTCATTACCCAGAACCAAACTCCACAGCACTGCACAAGCTCTGTTACACCAACTCTCAAAACCCATAGAACCAAACTCCACAGCACTGCACATGGTCTGTTACAGCATCTCCCATTACCCATATAACCAAACTCCACAGCACTGCACATGCTATGTCACACTAACTCTCATTACCCCTAGTACCAAACTCCACAGCACTGCACATGCTCTGTCACACTAACTCTCATTACCCCAGAACCAAACTCCACAGCACTGCACATGCTCTGTTACACCAACTCTCAAAACCCATAGAACCAAACTCCACAGCACTGCACATGGTCTGTTACAGCAACTCTCATTACCCATATAACCAAACTCCACAGCACTGCACATGCTCTGTCAAACCAACTCTCATTACCCCTAGAACCAAACTGCACAGCACTGCATGCACGTGCTCTTTCACACCAACTCTCATTACCCCCAGAACCAAACTCCACAGCACTGCACATGCTCTGTCACACTAACTCTCATTACCCCTAGTACCAAACTCCACAACACCGCACATGTGCTGTCACACCAACTCTCATTACCCCCAGAACCAAACTCCACAGCACTACACATGCTCTGTCACAATAACTCTCATTACCCCTAATACCAAACTCCACAGCACTGCACATGCTCTGTCACACTAACTCTCATTAGCCCTAGTATGAAACTCCACAGCACTGTACATGCTCTGTCACACTAACCCTCATTACCCCTAATACCAAACTCCACAGCACTGCACATGCTCTGTCACACCAACTCTCATTACCCACAGAATCAAACTCCACAGCACTGCATATGCTGTGTCAAACTAACTCCCATTACCCCAGTATCAAACTCCACAGCACTGCACATGCTCTGTCACACTAACTCTCATTACTCCCAGAACCAAACTCCACAGCACTGCACATACTCTGTTACACCAACTCTCAAAACTCATAGAACCAAACTCCACAGCACTGCACATGGTCTGTTACAGCAACTCTCATTACCCATATAACCAAACTCCACAGCACTGCACATGCTCTGTCAAACAAACTCTCATTACCCGTAGAACCACACTGCACAGCACTGCATGCACGTGCTCTTTCACACCAACTCTTATTACCCGCAGAAACTCCACAGCACTGCACATGCTCTGTCATACTAACTCTCATTACCCCTAGTAGCAAACTCCACAGCACTGCACATGCTCTGTCACACCAACCCTCATTACCCCAAAACCAAACTCCACAGCAATGCACATGCTCTGTCACACTAACTCTCATTACCCCTAGTACAAATCTCCACAGCACTGCACATGCCCTGTCACACTAACTCTCATTACCCCTAGTATCAAACTCCACAACACTGCACATGTTCTGTCACACTAACTCTCATTATCCCTAGAACCAAACTCCACAGCACAACACATGCTCTGTCACACTAACTCTCATTACCCACAGAACCAAACTCCACTGCACTGCACATGCTCTGTCACACAAACTCTTATTACCCCTAGAACCAAACTCCACAGCACAACACATGCTCTGTCACACTAACTCTCATTACCCATAGAACCAAACGTAACAGCACTGCCCATGGTCTGTCACACCAACTCTCATTACCCCAGAACCAAACTCCACAGCACTGCACATGCTCTGTCACACTAACTCTCATTACCCCTAGTACCAAACTCCACAGCACTGCACATGCTCTGTCACACTAACTCTCATTACTCCTAGAACCAAACCTCATAGCACTGCACATGCTCTGTCACACAAACTCTCATTACCACCAGAACCAAACTCCACAGCACTGCACATGCTCTGTCACACTAACTCTCATTACCCCCAGAACCAAACTCCACAGCACTGCACATGCTCTGTTACACCAACTCTCAAAACCCATAGAACCAAACTCCACAGCACTGCACATGGTCTGTTACAGCATCTCCCATTACCCATATAACCAAACTCCACAGCACTGTGCATGCTCTGTCAAACCAACTCTCATTACCCCTAGAACCAAATTGCACAGCACTGCATGCACGTGCTCTTACACACCAACTCTCATTACCCTCAGAACCAAACTCCACAGCACTGCACATGCTCTGTCACACTATTTTTATTTTATTTATTTATTTTACATTTGTTGACCGGGCTAGTCCAGCTGGATCAATGTCCATTTTCAGTGGAGGCCCGGGGAGAAAAGCTCCACAGATTAAAGCATGGTTATAGAAATACATGTAAAATAAACACCTATGATACAGACAATGAGCAAAAATACAAAGATATTAGTTCAGGTCAGGTAATGCAAATCTAATAAAAAAACAAATAATACCAACTATGTAATATCAATTATGTAATTAAAACAAAATTTTTTTTTTTTTTACTCCTAGTACCAAACTCCACAGCACCGCACATGCTCTGTCACACCAACTCTCATTACACCAGAACCAAACTCCACAGCACTGCACATGCTCTGTCACACTAACTCTCATTACCCCTAGTACCAAACTCCACAGCACTGCACATGCTCTGTCACACTAACTCTCATTACCCCTAGTACCAAACTCCACAGCACTGCACATGCTCTGTCAAACAAACTCTCATTACCCCCAGAACCAAACTCTACAGCACTGCACATGCTCTGTCACACTAACTCTCATTACCCCTAGTACCAAACTCCACAGCACTGCACATGCTCTGTCACACTAACTATCATTACCCCCAGAACCAAACTCCACAGCACTGCACATGCTCTGTTACACCAACTCTCAAAACCCATAGAACCAAACTCCACAGCACTGCACATGGTCTGTTACAGCATTTCCCATTACCCATATAACCAAACTCCACAGCACTGCACATGCTCTGTCAAACCAACTCTCATTACCCCTAGAACCAAACTGCACAGCACTGCATGCACGTGCTCTTTCACACCAACTCTCATTACCCCCAGAACCAAACTCCACAGCACTGCACATGCTCTGTCACACTACCTCTCATTATCTCTAGTATGAAACTCCACAGCACTGCACATGCTCTGTCACACTAACTTTCATTACCCCCAGAACCAAACTCCACAGCACTACACATGCTCTGTCACACTAACTCTCATTACCACTAGAACCCAACCTCACAGCACTGCACATGCTCTGTCACACCAACTCTCATTACCCCCAGAACCAAACTCCACAGCACTGCATATGCTCTCTCACACTATCATTACACCTAGTACCAAACTCCACAGCACCGCACATGCTCTGTCACACTAACTCTCATTACCCCTAGTATGAAACTCCACAGCACTGCACATGATCTGTCACACTAACTCTCATTACCCCTAGTACAAAACTCCACAGCACTGCACATGCTCTGTCACACTAACTCTCATTACCCCTAGTACCAAACACCACAGCACTGCACATGTTCTGTCACACTAACTTTCATTACTCCCAGAACCAACCTCCACAGCACTGCACATGCTCTGTCACACTAACTCTCATTACCCCAGAACCCAACCTCACAGCACCGCACATGCTCTGTCACACCAACTCTCATTATCCCCAGAACCAAACTCCACAGCACTGCATATGCTCGATCACACTAACTCTCATTGCCCCTAGTATCAAACTCCACATCACTGCACATGCTCTGTCACACTAACTCTCATTACCCCTAGTATCAAACTCCACAACACTGCACATGCTCTGTCACACTAACTCTAATTACACCTAGTAGCAATTTCCACAGCACTGCACATGCTTTGTCACATTAACTCTTATTACCCCAGAACCAAACTCCACAGCACTGCACATGCTCTGTCACACTAACTCTCATTAGCCCTAGTATGAAACTCCACAGCACTGTACATGCTCTGTCACACTAACCCTCATTACCCCTAATACCAAACTCCACAGCACTGCACATGCTCTGTCACACCAACTCTCATTACCCACAGAATCAAACTACACAGCACTGCACATGCTCTGTTACACCAACTCTCAAAACCCATAGAACCAAACTCCACAGCACTGCACATGGTCTGTTACAGCAACTCTGATTACCCATGTAACCAAACTCCACAGCACTGCACATGCTCTGTCACATTAACTCTCATTACCCCAGAACCAAACTCCACAGCACTGCACATGCTCTGTCACACCAACTCTCATTACCCATATAACCAAACTCCACAGCACTGCACATACTCTGCCAAACCAACTCTCATTACCCCTAGAACCAAACCTGC
>NC_056745.1:1480707983-1480724719 GCF_019279795.1 Protopterus annectens | reverse complement strand
TTTTTTTCAATTTTTTTTTTTGTGCTTAAATTTTCAAAACAAAAGCCGTTTATTACTATTGCTATTACTATTGCTATTGCTATTTGGATTGTGTTTGATTGTGACTGAAATTTGTTGTGTGTGAGTGTGTAGAGTTTGTTTTGGCGCCCACTTTAATCCAGGGCCTTTTTGGTCAAACTCTCTAACTGAACTTTAGTGTTCAAGTTCCCGGTTGTTACATTTAAGGTTGTGTTTCACACAGTGTCTGTAAGCCTTCGGCTTTTTGTCTTACCGATTCTACAGTGATTAAATTTCCTGTCAGGAATTGTTAGCATTATGTCTCAAGCCCCTAGGCCTTCGGGCTTTAAAAAATGTACTAAATGTGCTTTCAAGATGTCTGTCACTGATGACCATCTACTTTGTGTTTACTGTTTAGGGGCAAAGCACTTGCAGGAGTCATGCAGCGTGTGTCACGCTTTTTCCTCTAGGGTCCTCCAGGAGAGGAAAAATAAATTAATTCTTAAAGGGTTGATTAAACCCTCTTTTGAAGAAGCCTTGTCTTCCGCTCCTACTCCTGCCAAAGAAAGGGCTCGGCTCCGACCAGTCCGTCGGATCCGACTGCCAAGAGACCTAGGCAGGCCTCTCCTTCGGCTCCAAAGACTTGGAGCCGAGGTCGGAAAACGGTCTGCCTCGATGTTCCAGTATCGACTCCTCGGACTTGGAGCCGATAGCTGGGGCATCGAGGCGGGTCACCGTCGGCTCCACTGCTCTCGGAGCCGACAAGGGTCGCCCAGACACTTCCTCCTCGGCGCCGGGTCTACCTCGCGCCGATGGAATCTGGTGTGTGTTTCCTCGGCACCGATTCTCATCGAGTCGCCTGGAGCCGTCCCCTAGTCCATTGGGGCCGAGGGAGAGGTCTTCTCGAACCCGTTCTGTTTCCTCTCGGTCTTCGAGAATGTCGGATTCGGATATAGACAGGGTGCTCCAAAGACTTTCCAGTCCCCAGTCTTCCAAAAATTTGTTTCGCTCCGACCCAGTTGGCTTCGGAGCCGATGGCCATGACCCATCCCATTGCTATTCCTCCTCCGACTGCTTGGCTCCGTCGGAGCAGGTGCTCTTGGAGCCGGTGGAGATCTCAGGGTCGGCTCTGACCCTTACTCTAACCCGGGCCTCGGGTCCGAGTTTGGTCTGTGGACTTCTTCGGCTGGACCCGAGGGTGATGTTTGGGACCGATGCTCTCGGTTCCGAGCCTCCCTCTCGGTGCTTGGCTGCGGGACTTCCGTCTACTATCATGGCCCGGAGACTGGGCGCTCCCAGGATTCTGGAGGTCCGGCTTTCAGGGCCATGAGGAGTGCCTTGGCCAAATCCTCTTGACCATCTCTCCGGTTTTACCAGCACCTTCCCTGGGCGTGGAGACTGGATCCTTGGTAGTCCCCTGTCTATGGCCAGTGGAGCCCCGAGGCCTGAGGTTACCCCAGTGGGGTTCCCCTCCTGAGGGTTTTTGAGTCCTCTCCAGAGGAACCCCAAGGAAGAGATCGTGCAAGAGGAAGCACGTGGACTCCCCGAGTCTATCACATCGGACACGGATATGGATGATGCAGAGGGGTCCCCTAAGTCGTCCTCGGATGATGTCTCCTTTGCAGACATCTTGGAGATCCTTAAACAACGAGGCGGCTGGATGTCCAAACCCCCCTCTGCGGACGAATCTGTGCTCCTCAAGGCCTTTGGGGCTCAGCCCTCCGCCTCCTGGGTGTCTCCTTGACGAGCTTCTGGATTTAGTTTGTCAAGGGCGTGGGAACACCCGGATACTGTGGAACCAGTCCCTTCTCGTCCAAACAAATTCTTATCTGCTCCCCCCGAGAAGGAGTTCCTTACCAAGGGAGTGGCTGTAGATGCCATGGTGGTGGCATCTGCTACACAGCAGGACGTGGCAGAGGCTTCAACGTCCATCCATCCTCCTAATAAGGAGTCTAGGAGTATGGATAGGTACGGAAGCACCCTGACTTCAGCGGCCTTTACTTTAAGGTCTCTGAATTACTTGGCACATTTACTAGGCTTCAGAGGGATCTGGTCAAGGAGTTGTCAGACTCCCTCTCGGTAACCTACCTGAGCAGCTAGCCCAATCTGTTAGCTCTCAGTTGGCTATCCTGACATCAATTGCTAACTCGTCCATGAGGCTCATATCTTATGCGGCCGAAGGCGGGGTAGAGCGGCAGGCACAGGCGTGGCTCGTGAGACAGGCCTGGCTCCGCTTGTGTCAGTTTGCGGAGGCCTTCAAGTCTTCCTTCGGCGCTCCCTTTGATGGGTCCTCATTGTTTGGACCCAAGGTGAAAGACACCCTTACCGCTGTGAGCAAGAGGGAAAACGTTATCTGCCGAGGGGCCCGTTATTCCACTCCCTTCGGCCTTACCCCAAGGCCAAAGGAGGGAAAATGTGGTTCGAAATCTCGTAAGTTTTCTCCCAACAGCAGGAAGATTCCCGTCCAGAGGCAGAGGGCGGGAAATTTTTCAGGGAGACGCCGTCCCAGAGGCGGCAGAGGGCCCCGCAATTCTGGAGACCGCGAGTCCTTCGTGGCTCTTCAGCCTCCCACACGACATGAGGGATTGCCCGGCTGTGCTGCTCGGAGCCAGTCGGGTGTCGCTTTGCCAAGCACCTAAAAGCCTGGGAGTCAATCACTCAGGACAGATGGGTGCCGGATAATTGCCGGAGGTTACATCATCCCATTCAAATACTCACCCCTCCGTCCAAGAGAATCCCGGACCCACCACCCAGTCAAAGGGAAATAGCAGCCGCAGAAGCTTCAAAGCTGCTACAAAAGGAGTCATCCAACCGGTCCCCACAGACCAAATCGGATCAGGAAATTACTCCAGGTTCTTTTTAGTGCCAAAAGACAGGGGACCTGAGACCAATATTGGATCTCAGCAGACTGAACCTATCCGTTCGAAATCCAAATTCGAATGGTCACGTTGCAATCCATTCTCCCGTTGTTGGAGAAGGATGTTTGGATGTGCTCCATAGACCTCAAGGACGCCTATTATCACATACCGATACATCAGGCGTCCAGAAGGTATCTGCGCTTCAGCCTGGGAGCCAGTCATTACCAATTTTGTGCTCTGCCCTTTGGCCTCACCACAGCCCCAGGGTGTTCACCAAGTGTTTGGCAGTAGTGACGGCTCACCTAAGGAGCCTTGGATTCCAAGTGTTTCCCTATCTCGACGACTGGCTCCTGACTGCCACCACCAGGCATCTACTTATGGACAACCTCAAAGCCACCATCTCCTGGGTGTTTCCCTGGGGATTACATTCAATTGGTCAAAGTCTGTCTTGCTGCCCTCTCAGCGCATAAAGTTTATAGGAGCAGAGATAGACTCAAGATTGATGCGTGTTTTTCTTCCTGCCGAAGGATCCGAACCTTACAGGGCCAAGTGCAAGCTCTGATCTCGAGATCCAAAGCCACAGCCAGGATGGTCCTACAGGTTCTAGGCTCAATGTCTGCCACGGTACTTTTAGTTCCTCTAGCAAGGTTACACATGAGGATTCTTCAGTGGCTCTTATCAACTCAATGGACCTTTCAAGATCTCCCACTCAATCATCTCATCATGATTACGGAAATATGCAAAGGGACCTGCGCTGGTGGCTTCAGACATCCAACCTAGATCAGGGCAAACCCTTTGTTCTCCCTCCAGCGGTTACCCTGACGACAGATGCCTCCCAGATAGGGTGGGGGGGGCATTGTCTGGGCAGGCTAGTTCAGGGCTCCTGGCTTCCGGACGAAGCTCTTCTCCACATCAACGTGTTGGAGATGAGGGCTGTACTTCGATCCCTACAAGCCTTACACAAGTTCCTTCCTCAGGGTATCATTGCCATCCACACAGACAACATGTCGGTGGTTTGGTATCTGAACAAACAAGGAGGGACCAGATCGTATCCCCTCTGCAGAGAGGCCATGAGAGTGGGAATGGGCTGTAGCTACCAACCGTTTCTTGGTAGCGACCCATATCCCGGGAAAGTCAAATGTATTGGCGGACAAATTAAGCAGGACAATTCTCTCTCCTCACGAATGGTCTCTAAACCGCACAGTAGCAGCCCAGGTTTCAAAAGATGGGGATGCCGTGCTGCGATCTATTTGCGACTCCACAGAACACCAAGTGCCAAAGATTCTTCTCTTTGATTCCACATCAGGAAGTACCGGCCATGGATGCTCTAGCCCAACCCTGGCCAACAGGGTTGCTTTTATGCTTTTCCTCCAATCCCTCCTTCCCAAAGTTATTCAAAAGCTTCCCAGCTAAGGTCTTCAATGATTCTGATTGCCCCATACTGGCCTCGTCAGATATGGTTTCCTTACCTGAAAGCATGCAGTGGACGATCCGTGGACCTTAGACCTGATCCCGATTTGCTAATCCATCAGTCGGGACATTGGCATCACTCTCTTCAATCTCTGAAATTGACAGCTTGGCTCCTCCACTTCCGACCTTAGTCAGAAGCCACACACTAGTACCGGAAGTTGTTCACATTTTGTCTTCGGCCCATAAACCCACCACTAACAAATTGTACCTCAGTAAGTGGAAGAGGTTTGCTATCTGGGCTCAACTCAAGGGCTTAGACCCTATCACTGCTCCTGTCCCAGAAGTTTTGAAATTCTTAACATCCCTATTTAATCAAGGATCTTCTGTCTCAACTATTAAAGTTCAACTAGCTGCTATTTCTAAATTCCATGAATCTACGGATCCTCCTTTGATGAGCAGCAGGCTATGCAAAACATTCATTAGAGGTGCGAGTCTGTTAAGACCACCAGTTTTTCATCCTACAGCGCCGTGGGATCTTGATTTAGTGCTTCGCGCATTAACATCTCCCTTTTGAACCGGCTGCTACATGCAATTAAAATATCTGTCATGGAAAACGGCTTTCTTAGTGGCTATTACTTCAGCAAGAAGAGTCTCAGAGCTTCAAGCCCTGTCTATTAAAACACCATATCTGATATTCCACAAAGATAGAGTATCTCTTAGGCCTAATCCATCCTTTGTCCCAAAGGTCTGCTCTAGTTTCTGTCTTCAACAATCCCTAGAACTACCAGTTTTCTTTCCAAAATTCTCTAATGAGGCAGAATATACTCTCCATAAATTGGATGTTCACAGGCAATTACGATTCTATTTAGACAGGACCCAGCAACCGTAAGTCAGACCAGTTGTTTGTGTCATTCTCAGATAATAAATTGGGCCAAACCATCACAAAGCTACAATCTCAAAATGGATCAGAGATTGCATAACTCAGGCCTATTCTTCTTCAAATAAGCAACTCGCATCATCTATCAAAGCTCATTCTACCAGAGCTATGGCTACTTCTATAGCTTTTCATTCCAAGCTTGCTATTTGAAATTTGTGCTGCGGCTACCTGGTCCAACCCGCACACTTTCATTTCCCACTACAAATTGGATGTGGCATCTAAAGGACGAGCTTCATTTGGTTCCACGGTACTCAGGAGTGTTTTCCAGTGAGCCACCCAGGATTCAGGTGCTAGGGACGCTGTCCCATCATTCAGAATGTAGGCGAGATAGGATCACATAACATCTTTTAGTTATGTACTCACCATAACTTCAGATGTTTGGGATCCATCTCGCATACATTCCTGATACCCACCCTCCTTCCCCCTGCCTTGCAGATCAGAAGAGATAGAACGGTTTTGAGCTCCACTGTTTTTATCTTGTTTCATCTGACGATGTTATATAAGCAGGGTATGCATGTGTGCATGTATGCGGACAAACTAGATCTGGGGGACTGTTGGTGGTGCATCCTGGGATATAGTAAGCTCAGCCAATAAGAGACTTCGCTCTTTGGCATAGCGTGCGAGTGGGAGCCGAGGGATCGGCTCCGAACCCATCATTCAGAATGTAGGCGAGATGGATCCCAAACATCTGAAGTTATGGTGAGTACATAACTAAAAGTTTACGATGAATTCCTGAAACTAATCTACCTTTTCCTTTATCTGTCCTCAGACTCACATCCAGATAAGTAATGTGTTCCATACTATAATCAAAGGTAAACTTTAAAAATTCTACTGTAGCATTGATGTAATCAAAGATTTTTTAATAACTCTTCTCTGCCATCCCATACAAGAAATATGTCATCTAAAAATTGAGTGCAACAAGAAATATACCCATAAAACTCACTGTTAGACACATTCTTGTTTCCACTGAGACATGACATAATTTGCAAATATGGGGGTACACGCTGCCCCCATAGCTACACCAGTGGCCTGCTTGAAATACTGACCCTCAAAATAAATGTAGTTGTTCTTTAGGACAAGGACACCACTGAATCAAACACATAAACACACAAAGACATACTCGGAGGCTCTGAGTAAAAATTTACCTAAACAGCAGAGGCCTCCAAAGCAGACACCCAAACAACTGCTACCTCAAGACACCCCACAAGCAACACATAAACCACAAAAGCAGTGTGCAAAGCAGTCACAGCCCTTAAGGCCAAATACAACACCAAACATACTTGTCTTAGGTGACTCCATAGTCAGACACACTGACGTCCCACTCACCAGGCTGAACAAGGAGAGGGTCACAGTAAGCTGCCTATCGGGCGCTAGAATCCACCACATAACACAAGCACTCGGGTCACTCCACGACAAGTACAAATATGACAGTCATTGTCCATGCTGGTGTGAACGACCTGAGACGTACCTCCCTGGACTACATGAAAAGAGACATAGAGGAGCTCCCTGATTATGTAGACCAGGCAGGTATGACACTGACCCTGAGCAGTATCCTTCCTTCACCAAGAATGATGCCACAATATAGAGACAAGATGATCAGCTTTAACAATTGGCTTAATGTCTGGTGTCATTCAAAGGGGATCCAGTGTCTGTCTGCCTGGGATGACATGCTTGACAAGCCACGCTGCTTCGCAAGGGACGGCTTGCACCTGTCACCCCTGGGATTCCGGATATTGGCTAAGGCTCTTGCCACCCCCATAGCGCCTTTTTTTAGGCAAGGCTCAAATTCTAAACCTACCACCCTAGAAAACAAAAATGGGAAGAAACTGAGGGTAATGCTGCTCAATGCCAAAAGTCTAAATCTCAAAATGCACGCACTCGAGGCCCTTCTCAGTATGGAGAACATCGATGTCTGTGCTGCAACTGAAACCTGGTTCAAGGCTCCTGAGAGCACCCCGGCACTATTAGGTTTTACCTCATATCATGCATTCCGGCCCCAAAACCCGGACCACACCACAAAAGGAGGGGGTGTATCCATATTCATAAAGGATACCCACACCTCCAGGTTGGTGGCAACGCATCAAGCTTTGGAAACCATCCAGGTGCAACTAACCATAGGCAAAACTGCTCTACAAATTGTAGCATGCTACAGGCCACCCTCTCAAACTCAGGAACCCCACACAGCCTTCCTGAAGACACTGGAGGGTATAAATGTATCTCAAACACCATCATATTGGGTGACTTCAACTACCGAATATAGACTGGGAACATTACTCAAGCCCTAACTTTCTAGCCCAACGGTTCCTGAAGTTCATAAATTCAAATGCCATGGAACAGCTAGTCACTGTTCCCACGAGAGGAGAAAATATACTAGATCTCATTATCACAAACATGGGGACAAAATGTTCCACACGAAGTATATCCTCATTGGTGAGATCTGATCATAAACTAATCGCACTGGAAATCCACAGGCTGCCGCGACCCCAAAGAAAAAAGACCACAGTGAAGAACTTCTCTAAAGCAAACTTCACACTACTCAAGACTGGTGTGGTATCCTTCAAGGCCCCTGAGACAGTGGAAACCACAACCCAAGCTGCGGAAGCCCTTACAAATGCCTTCTATGAACACCTTCAGGACTGCATGGATCAGGCAATCCCAAATAAAACCAAGACTCTTTCCACAAAGGGCAAACGTCCAGTCTGGTGGACCCCAGCCATTAACAAACTTTACAATAAGAGGAGAAAGCTATTACATGATAGAACAAAATCCATAAAAGGAAGTCACCCTGATCATTATTAGTAAAAAAATACGAGCACTCATAAAATCAACTAAGGCCAATTTTGAGAGAAAATTGCCATGGATTCAAGGACAATCATAAGGCCTTTTTCAGCTATGTTGGGAACCTGGGTGGAAACTCCCAGATATGCTCAGAATTAGTCCAAAATGATACAAAAATCACTGAACCCACAGACATTGTCAACATACTGGCAGACAGGTTCAGTGCAAACCTCACCCCTCTCCCCTAAAGGAGAGATAACTATCCCAGCTGAGTGTAGCCTCCCAGACATCTCAAATGCGCAGGTGAAAGCTGCTCTCTCAAGCTAAAAACACAGCATCAATGGGGACCGGATGGTGTCCCCGGCTGTGTGCTACACGAGCTAAATGAGGAATTAAACCCGCACATAAGGCAGCTGTTTAATCTCAGCCTTACCACAGGATACGTGCCCAAGGAGTGGCGTACGGCAACTGTGGTCCCACTCCACAAAGGCGGTGCCTCTACGGACCATGGTAATTACCGCCCCATAAGCTTAACAAGTCTAGTCTGCAAAGCTATGGAGAGGATCATAATGGAGTTCATAAACAAAGATATAGGGGACTTGCAGGCATTGGACCCGACCCAGTTTGGCTTCGTCAAGGGCAGATCATGCCTTTTGAACTTGGTCGACTTCTTCGAAACAGTCACCAAGGCCATTGATGAGGGAAAGGCAGTCCATACAGCCTACCTTGACCTTGCAAAGGCCTTCGACACAATACCCCACTCGGGTATTGTAAAAAAACTTACCAGCTTAAATGTAAACCCATATGTCACAAGCTGGGTTGCAAACTGGCTTAAGGACAGAACCCACAGGGTTAGAGTTGCTGGCGCTATGTCAGACTCCAAGCCGGTCACAAGTGGTGTCCCACAGGGCTCGGTCCTTAGCCCCTATTGTTCGCATCTACTTCTCAGAAGTACAGGCCAACATGGGAGGACTTTGGCTGACAAAGTTTGCTGACGACTGCAAACTGGGTGCCATAGTGGAAAATGCATCGGACATGGATATCCTTCAGAAGGGACTCACGGAAACAGATAGCTGGTGCCAGAGCCATGGCCTGAAGTTAAACGCCAAAAAATGTATAGTCATACCCTTTGGGAAAAACAAGGTAACCCCAAGCTACCATATAGGTGGCAATCCACTAAGCACAGAAGAGGTTATCAGGGACCTGGGGACCCAGGTTGACAGTGGCCTTTCTTTTGACACTCACGTTGCTAAAGTGGTTAGAAAGACCTTCTACATTGCCCACCTGATCATGAAGGGATTCACATCCAGATCTAGTGAGGTCATTGTTCCCCTGTACTCTTCACTTATCAGACCAATGATCGAGTACAATGCCCCATTCGGATGTATCTCACCCGACATCTGCAGCAATTGGAGAGACCCCAAAAGTTCCTCACCAAAAGGATAAAGGGACTCCAAAATCTGTCATATGCTGCCAGATTGAAGAAACTCCAGCTCTATTCAGTTGCATACCGTCTGCTCAGAGGTGGCATGTGCCTGACATACAAGGCCATGTCCAATCCGAATTAATGGACATGCTCCACCTCAAAAATCCAAATCCACCAAAACCACTAGAGCAAGCGACTTAAACCTTAGCGGATATAAATAGGGCGTGCTGGAGGGATAGATTTATCACTCAGAGATTCCCTATGCTGTGGAATAAAATCCCGATCCATGTGAGGCAGAGCACCTCGCTGGCTCTGTTCAAGAGAAATCTTGACCTGTGGATGGGAGATCGTAGGTTTATCCCGGGAATCATCTCTGTGTCACTGCTGGACAGAGGCACAACAAACTAATGGGCACAGTATTTTTTCATATAAGGGGTGGCGTAAGCCACAAAAATTTGGGCTAGGCTTGTAAATGCCTTAGGGCAGATAGCCTAGTATAAACCTATGAACCTATTAAAACTAACAACATATTGATAGTGTCCTGATCATACATACCTGTTTTTAGTAACTAAATCTCAAGCCAACTCAGGCCCGTTGCATGTGGTATGACTGAAAATAAATTACAAACATAAATGGTAACCAAAAAAATGTTACAAAGTTGGAACCTGTTTAGTTTTTCCAGAAAATGCCAGGAATCCTTACAAATACACTCAAAGCACCCCAAACCTTTTTGCAAATGTGAATCTAAAAACCTATTCATAAAGCAGGATGTTAAGTTGTCTATCTCGCCTTCATTCTTGCTGGATGGGTTCGGAGCCGACCTCGGCTCCGACTCGGCCACTCTAAAAGCTCGAGAGTTGGTTCCACCGGCTCGAGGCTCCCCTTATATCCCACAATGCTAGGCGAGAGTTACCCCAGATCTCGTTTGCCGCTACAGCTTCGAGGTTGGTTGTTTCTACCGGTTCCTGGTGAGTACTATTTTCTTGTGAAAATTAGTCTTTAAAAACCCCTTTAAGTTAATATTTTTACTTAGTTAGTGTAGATTAGAAAACTTTTACCCCCTACCCAAAAAAATTTTCCGTTTCTTTTCCCAAGAACCTTGGTTCTTCCCTTGGGCCTATAGGCCTTCCCTTCCCTAGTGGAGTGTGTGTGTTTTTTGTAGTTTTAATTTACTAGTATTACTACTAAATTTTTTGTGTTAACCTGACAGGGTATAACTTGTGTGTTTGTGTGGGTGTACACTTGTCAGACAAAATGTCTAAAGAAGCAAAGGTCTCCGGATTCAAGAAGTGTGATGCGTGCTGTCAGAAAATGTCTCTGACAGACGCTCACACTTCTTGTGTCTATTGTCTGGGGCCTTTGCACCTGCAGGACTCCTGTGCTGTGTGCCATGCCTTCAGCCCCAGGGTCCTGCAGGAAAGAAAAAATAAATTGATTCTTAGAGGCTTACTGAAGCCAGAGGATTCCCTGTCTGTTTCAACAGGGAAGCCCTCTAAGCATCTAGGTCTTGGCCCGGCTTCTTAGCCAAGACCTCAGGTTTCTCAACCTTTGCCTTTATCGGCTCCGGATGGAGCCGATAAGTCTCAGTCCACAGTTTCTGTGGCTCCCTCGGCTCCGAGCCGAGGTTATTGGTTCCGTGTCGGCTCCGACCAGACCCTCGAGCCGACAACTAGGAAGAGGTCCAGGTCACCATCTCTTGGCTCCGTTCATTCGGCTCCAGGATCTCCCCTGCTGTCTGAACGGAGCCAAAGGTCTCACTCCTCTAGGTCATCGAGGCTGTCGGATCATGACCTTCAGAGGGTAGTGAGTCGACTACTTAAGTCCGAGGCACTAGCCCAGATGCTTCAGAGCCCGACTCATCAGTCGATGCCTGCCCCAGTCCATCAACAATTTCCTCCTTCGACTCTCTTGAGTTCGAGCCGGCTTTGTCGCGGCGGAACCGAGACTGTGATTACGCCGAGCCGATACAATTGTCTTCGGCTCCGTCGTCGGCTCCGTTTCTTCTTTGGAAGAATCTCGGCCGGACTTCCCTCGTCGGCTCGAGGGGTGAGTGGCATCGGACCCTTGTCCGACCCCTCTCCCTCTCGGGCCCGGGCGCTGTGAGTTCGGCTCCGACATCGCCTCGGAGCCATCACTGTCGGTGCCGAGGGTTCTTAGCTCCTCGGGCGGGGACCTCTGGCTCTGCCTGACAGGGGTGCATTCGAGGTCATGCGGAGTGTGTTAGAGCCTGGCTCTACTCCACAGTCGGCTCCGTCCCCCTCCCTCTATGCTGCCTCAGGGTAAGTCGGCTCACTGCCTCATCCCGGACCGCAGGGAGCCGGCTCCTCAGGCGCCCCCTGTGGGATTTCATCCTCTTCGAGGCCTCTCCTGATTTGGCAGAAGAGCCCCTCGGAAGAGGAAGTGTAAGAGGAAACACATTGACTCACCTGAGTCCATCACGTCAGACACAGATTTGGATGATTCTGAGGGTTCCCCGTTCCCCTTCTGAAGATGTCTCATTTGCAGACATTCTGGAGATCCTGAAACAGAGGGGAAATTGGCCAGCCCTCAACCCTTCGGAGGACGAATCTGTGTATCTTGAGGCGTTGGCTCTCGTCCTTCCACCTCCTGGGTGTCCCTCCCTTGACCCCCTCATGCAGGTGGTTGCTAAGAAGGCATGGACGGCTCCTGATTCAGTGGACCCCACTCCCAGGAGACCCTCTAAGTTCATCACAGCTCCAGCAGACAAGCAATTTTTAACAAAAGGAGTTTCTGTGGATGCTATGGTGGTAGCTGCTGCCACAAAGAAGGAACTGGCTGATCCTTCAGTACCTGTCCATCCACCTAACAAGGAATCGAGGTCCATGGATAGGTGCAGAAGCGGATGTTCTCCTCAGCGACATTTACCATGCTCGCTGAACTACCTGTGCCATTTCACTCGTCTTCAAAGGGACTTGATCAAGGAAGCGAGTGAAATGTTAAAGGATCCTACAGCTGCGGGTTTCCAAGACAAGATGAACACGCAGCTGGCTACCCTTAATTCCATATCCAACTCCTCCATGCGCCTCCTTTCTTACGCGGCTGATGGAGCGAGCAGAGCCGCAGGGACAGGTGTGGCCTGCGTACGCCTGGATGCGGCTATGCAATTTTATGGACCCTTTCAAGGCGTCTTTCACGAACTCCTTTGATGGATCATCTCTCTTTGGTCCTCAAGTGAAAGAAACCCTGACTAGGTGCGAGACTGATGGCAAGACCCTTTCTGCCGTCGGAGTCCGTTTTTCGACTCCTTCCAGGCCTTACCCCAAAGGCCAGAAGGGTGGAAAGATGTGGTTCCGTAAACAATCTCAAGGGACTTCGCCTGACGCACAGAGTCGTTTTCCTACCAAAGGCAGAGGTGGGAATAACAATGGTAGACGTCGCCCTAGGGGCAGGGGGGGTCCGCAGAACCAGGGCAATCGGGAAGCCTTCCCTGACAAGCCCTTTCAGCATCCCTGAGGTGTTGCCCAACTGCCCATCTTCGGAGGCAGTCGGGGGAAGATTGTCACTGTACCCAGAAGCCTGGCTATCCCTGACTCAAGACAAATGGGTACAGTCCATCATTTCCGAAGGCTATTCTATCCCCTTTCTTCGCTTTCCAAATCAGTCAAAAAAATCCTTCCAGATGTTCCACCGCTCAAAGGGATCTAGCAGCTTTGGAAATTTCAAAACTGCTTGCAAAAGAGCAATTCAGCCAGTGCCAGCAGACCAACAAGGATCCGGAATCTACTCAAGGTTCTTTTTAGTTCCAAAGAAAACAGGGGACTGGAGACCGATATTGGATCTCAGTGTCTTGAACAAATCAGTCAAGAAAACAAGATTTCGGATGGTCACGCTGCAATCCATCCTTCCCCTTTTGGGCAAAGGAAACTGGATGTGCTCTATAGACCTTCGGGATGCGTACTATCACATAAAAATGAACAGACGCTCCAGAAGATTCCTCCGCTTCAGGCTGGGAACCAGTCATTTTCAGTTCAGGGCCCTGCCCTTTGGTCTCACCACTGCCCCCGGGTGTTTACCAAATGCATGGCAGTGGTAGCTTCTCACCTGAGACGACAAGGATTCCAGGTGTTTCCATATTTGGACGACTGGCTCCTCACAGCTCCCACCAAGCATCTCCTTCTGATGGCCAGAGATTATACTTTTCGCGTTTGTCAAAAACTGGGTATTTCAATAAATTGCGAAAAGTCTGTTTTGTCGCCTTGTCGTACTATTACCTACATAGGCGCAAATCTAGATACTATAAACATGTCTGCAAGGCTAACACATCAAAGGATATCAGACATTCACAAATTGGTATCACTCCTTCTCAACAACAACAGAATCAAAGCCAGGTTAGTTCTAAAGGTGTTGGGAATTATGGCAGCGGCCATACCTCTCCTTCCATTAGCCAGATACCACATGCGGATCCTTCAGTGGATGCTTTTTACTCAATGGTCATACCAGGAACTTCCATTGTCTCACACCATTGTGATCACGCAGGAGTGCAAAAAGCATCTCATGTGGTGGATGTCTTCCCCCCAGCTCCTGTCGGGAAGACCCTTTGTTCCACCTCCTCCGGGTGCTACACTGACAACGGATGCCTCCCTGATCGGGTGGGGGGGGCATTATCAGGGCAGGACAGTCCAGGGCACATGGCAACCAAACGAATGCCACTTGCACATAAATGTTCTGGAGATGAGAGCAGTGCTTTTAGCGTTGCAAGCCCTTCAAGACTCTCTTCCCTTGGGAACAATTGCAATCCAGACAGACAATATGTCTGTAGTGTGGTACATCAACAAACAAGGCGGAACCAGATCATACCCCTGTGTTAGAAGCACTCAGACTGTGGCAATGGGCGATTTCTTCTCAGCGTTTTCTGATAGCAACGCACATCCCCGGAAGTCCAATCATATTGCGGACAAGTTGAGCAGAGCTATTCTCATGCCTCACAGTGGTCTCTGAAAGACTCTGTAGTGAGAGAAATTTTTCTCAAGTGGGGTCAGCCTTGCTGCGATCTTTGCTACTCCCAAAACAGCAAGTGCAGAGAATATTTCACTCTATTCCCTTTACCAGGCCAACCCAGCAGAGACGCTCTAGTCCAAGTTTGGCCCGGGACTTCTGTATGCATTTCCTCCTTTCCACTGATCTCTCAAGTAGTTCAGAAAGCTATCGCTCAGAAGGCCTCCTTGATCCTCATTGCTCCTTACTGGCCTCGACAAGTGTGGTTCCCCTTTCTACATCGTTTTCTTGAGCGACCTTGGAATCTGGACCTAGTTCCAGATCTTTGATCCATCAGTCGGGTCAGTTTCATCGCTCCTCCCTCTCTGAACCTCACTGCTTGGTTCCTCCAGTTCCAACCGTAGCCAGGCTTCCTCAATTATCTCACTCTGTTAGAGATATATTGATAGCTTCCCATAAATCTTCCACTCGAAGATTTTTTGAGTAAGTGGAAACGCTTCTCATATTGAGCACAAGGAAAGGACATAGATCCTTTCACCGCTTCCATCCAACTAGTCCTTGATTTTCTAGCTGAACTCTTCCATGCAGGTTCATCTCCATCTACACTTAAGGTTCAATTGGCAGCTATTTCTAACTTCCATGTGGGTATTTCTGAATCTGCCCTAATGTCCCACAAACTTTGCAAAGCCTTTTTGAAAGGAGTTTTTCTTCTCAGACCTCCTATAAGAAATCCTCCTTCTCCTTGGGACCTAAATTTAGTTCTTGCTTCTTTGATTCTTTCCCCTTTCGAACCTGCAGCTTCCTGTTCCTTGAAATTGTTATCATGGAAAACTCTTTTTCTGGTAGCTATTACATCAGCTAGAAGAGTTTCAGAGCTTCAAGCACTCAGTTGTCGTCCTCCTTATCTTTTGTTTCATAAGGACAGAGTATCCTTACGAACTAACCCGTCCTTTTTGCCTAAGGTGGTCTCGACATCAAATCTAAACCAAAGCATTGACCTCCTGTCTTTTCCAGAGTATTCCAATAGGTCTGAACAAAATTACACTGCCTGGATGTTCATCGTCAATTGAGGTACTACTTGGATAGAACAAAACAATTCAGAAAATCTGATCAGCTGTTTGTCTCCTATGCGGAAAGCAGAAAGGGACTTTCAGTTTCAAAGGTATCATTATCCAGATGGCTAACATCCTTGATTTCCCTGGTATATGAAATTAGACAACAAAAATTGCCTAATAAACCTAAAGCCCATTCCACCAGAGCTTTGGCTACTTCTTTAGCCTTCCAAGACAGACAGCCTATTGACACCATTTGTGCAGCGGCTACTTGGGCTACTCCTCACACTTTTATTTCTCATTATAAGTTGGATTTAGCTTCTAGGCATAGAGCTAATTTTGGTTCCACTGTTCTCAGGAGTCTGTTCCGTTAGGCCACCCGGGACAAGGTGCTAGGGGCCTGGTCCCATCCAGCAAGAATGAAGGCGAGATAGACAACTTAACATATAGAAGTTATGTTCTTACCATAACGCCCATGTTAGTTGTCTTCTTCTCGCTTCTTCTTCGTCCACCCTCCTTCCCCTGGCCTGGACAGACCTAGAGGAGTTGTGATTGTGACCTCTCTTTCTACCACCTCTTTCTTAGACATATGCTGTTGTGCATATTTCCTGGATCAGGATGTAGGTCACCCTTCTTCTTCCTGTTATTAGAGGTGGACTCTGTTTTAGAATGATTCTGTTACTATTATAAGCTGGGGTTAGCTTACAAACGAGATCTGAGGTAACTCTCGCCTAGCATTGTGGGATATAAGGGGAGCCTCGAGCCGGTGGAACCAACTCTCGAGCTTTTAGAGTGGCCGAGTCGGAGCCGAGGTCGGCTCCGAACCCATCCAGCAAGAAGAAGGCGAGAAGAAGACAACTAACATGGAACGTTATGGTAAGAACATAACTTCTATTTTTTGCCTGCTTACCATCAACTATGGGCCTAAACTTTGGATTATTCAGCCCTTTGTGAATTTTAGGGATGCCAAATATGTTAGACACCATAGGGTGGTCATTCCTTATAAATTTGTATTGGCCCTCATTCAACTGATCCTCCAAAACCATGTCCTCTAGCCTCAAATCAATGGTTAGATTCATAATATTAACCTCATTGAAGGAACTTTCCTCGTAAACTTCCTCCATGGGTAGGATGCTCATGGCATTGGAATAATCAATAGCATCCATTATCACTAAGCACTGCCCTTATTGGGCTTCATGACATGAATATTCTGATATTTCACAATTTCCATGAGCAGTTTGTGCTCATCCTTGGTTAAATTATATTCAGGAATCTTTTTTTTATATTCCTTAACTGCTTCCTGTCATTCTCACAAACTTTTG
>NC_056745.1:1480672142-1480707483 GCF_019279795.1 Protopterus annectens | reverse complement strand
TATAAAAAAAAAAGGAAAACTTTTTAAAAGGGGGGGGGGCCCCCAAAATTAAAAGGGGTTTTTTTTGGGGGGGGTCCTTTCCGGGATAAAAACTTCTGGCTTTTTTTAAAAAAAAAGTTGGGGGAACCCAAAAGCCAAAAATTTTGGGTCCCAAAACCTTTTTCCCCCCTTTTTTTTGGGGTTTTGGCATTTAAAAAAATTTAAAAAAAAAAAAAAAAAAAAAAAAAAAAAAAAAAAAAAAAAAAGAAAAAAAAAAAAAAAAAAAAAAAAAAACCCCCCCCCCCCCCCCCCCCCCCCCCAAAAAAGGGAAAAGGAACTTAAAACAAAAAATTACAAAGTTCCTTTATTTAAAAGGAAAACAAAGAAATACAAAACAAACTTGTTTTGGGAAAAATGATACTAAGATACAAGCAGTTACAATGCTGTTAGTTCCTTTAGTCTTATACACAGGTCAGAGCAGAAGATAATACAAACACTGAGAAACTGGAAGCGTTATATGGATAACGATACTAAGATACAAGAATTACAACGTTGTCAGTTCCTTTAGTCTTATACAGGGTCAGAGCAGAAGATAATACAAACACTGAGAAACTGGAAGCGTTGTTATATGGATAACGATACTAAGATACAAGCATTACAATGTTGTTAGTTCCTTTAGTCTTATACAGGTCAGAGCAGAAGATAATACAAACACTGAGAAACTGGAAGCGTTGTTATAGGGATAACGATACTAAGATACAAGCAGTTACAATGTTGTTAGTTCCTTTAGTCTTATACACAGGTCACAGCAGAAGATAATACAAACACTGAGAAAGTGGAAGCGTTATATGGATATCGATACTAAGATACAAGAATTACAACGTTGTCAGTTCCTTTAGTCTTATACAGGGTCAGAGCAGAAGATAATACAAACACTGAGAAACTGGAAGCGTTGTTATAAGGATAACGACAAGCAGTTACAATGTTGTTAGTTCCTTTAGTCTTATACAGCGTCAGAGCAGAAGATAATACAAACACTGAGAAACTGGAAGCGCTGTTATAGGGATAACGATACTAAGATACAAGAATTACAATGTTGTTAGTTCCTTTAGTCTTATACAGGTCAGAGCAGAAGATAATACAAACACTGAGAAACTGGAAGCTTTGTTATAGGGATAACGATACTAAGATACAAGCAGTTACAATGTTGTTAGTTCCTTTAGTCTTATACACAGGTCAGAGCAGAAGATAATACAAACACTGAGAAACTGGAAGCGTTGTTATATGGATAACGATACTAAGATACAAGCAGTTGCAATGTTGTTACTTCCTTTAGTCTTATACAGGGTCAGAGCAGAAGATAATACAAACACTGAGAAACTGGAAGCGTTGTTATATGGATAACGATACTAAGATACAAGAATTACAATGTTGTTAGTTCCTTTAGTCTTATACAGGTCAGAGCAGAAGATAATACAAACACTGAGAAACTGGAAGCGTTGTTATATGGATAACGATACTAAGATACAAGCAGTTACAATGCTGTTAGTTCCTTTAGTCTTATACACAGGTCAGAGCAGAAGATAATACAAACACTGAGAAACTGGAAGCGTTATATGGATAACGATACTAAGATACAAGAATTACAACGTTGTCAGTTCCTTTAGTCTTATACAGGGTCAGAGCAGAAGATAATACAAACACTGAGAAACTGGAAGCGTTGTTATATGGATAACGATACTAAGATACAAGCAGTTACAATGTTGTTAGTTCCTTTAGTCTTATACAGGTCAGAGCAGAAGATAATACAAACACTGAGAAACTGGAAGCGTTGTTATATGGATAACGATACTAAGATACAAGCAGTTACAATGTTGTTAGTTCCTTTAGTCTTATACAGGTCAGAGCAGAAGATAATACAAACACTGAGAAACTGGAAGCTTTGTTATAGGGATAACGATACTAAGATACAAGCAGTTACAATGTTGTTAGTTCCTTTAGTCTTATACAGGTCAGAGCAGAAGATAATACAAACACTGAGAAACTGGAAGCATTGTTATAGGGATAATGATACTAAGATACAAGCAGTTACAATGTTGTTAGTTCCTTTAGTCTTATACACAGGTCAGAGCAGAAGATAATACAAACACTGAGAAACTGGAAGCGTTGTTATAGGGATAATGATACTAAGATACAAGCAGTTACAATGTTGTTAGTTCCTTTAGTCTTATACAGGTCAGAGCAGAAGATAATACAAACACTGAGAAACTGGAAGCGTTGTTATATGGATAACGATACTAAGATACAAGAATTACATTGTTGTTAGTTCCTTTAGTTTTATACAGGGTCAGAGCAGAAGATAATACAAACACTGAGAAACTGGAAGCATTGTTATATGGATAACGATACTAAGATACAAGCAGTTACAATGTTGTTACTTCCTTTAGTCTTATACAGGGTCAGAGCAGAAGATAATACAAACACTGAGAAACTGGAAGCGTTGTTATAGGGTAAACGATACTAAGATAGAAGAATTACAATGTTGTTAGTTCCTTTAGTCTTATACAGGTCAGAGCAGAATATAATACAAACACTGAGAAACTGGAAGCGTTGTTATATGGATAACGATACTAAGATACAAGCATTACAATGTTGTTAGTTCCTTTAGTCTTATACAGGTCAGAGCAGAAGATAATACAAACACTGAGAAACTGGAAGCGTTGTTATACGGATAACGATACTAAGATACAAGCAGTTACAATGTTGTTAGTTCCTTTAGTCTTATACACAGGTCACAGCAGAAGATAATACAAACACTGAGAAACTGGAAGCGTTGTTATATGGATAACGATACTAAGATACAAGCAGTTACAATGTTATTAGTTCCTTTAGTCTTATACACAGGTCAGAGCAGAAGAAAATACAAACACTGAGAAACATGGAAGTGTTATATGGATAACGATACTAAGATACAAGAATTACAACGTTGTCAGTTCCTTTAGTCTTATACAGGGTCAGAGCAGAAGATAATACAAACACTGAGAAACGGGAAGCGTTGTTATAGGGATAACGATACTAAGATACAAGCAGTTACAATGTTGTTAGTTCCTTTAGTCTTATACAGGTCAGGGCAGAAGATAATACAAACACTGAGAAACTGGAAGCTTTGTTATAGGGATAACGATACTAAGATACAAGCAGTTACAATGTTGTTAGTTCCTTTAGTCTTATACAGGGTCAGAGCAGAAGATAATACAAACACTGAGAAACTGGAAGCGTTGTTATAGGGATAACGATACTAAGATACAAGCAGTTACAATGTTGTTAGTTCCTTTAGTCTTATACAGGTCAGAGCAGAAGATAATACAAACACTGAGAAACTGGAAGTGTTGTTATATAGAAAACGATACTAAGATACAAGCAGTTACAATGTTGTTAGTTCCTTTAGTCTCGTTGTTATATGGATAACGATACTAAGATACAAGCAGTTACAATGCTGTTAGTTCCTTTAGTCTTATACAGGGTCAGAGCAGAAGATAATACAATCACTGAGAAACTGGAAACGTCTTTATATGGATAACGATACTAAGATACAAGAATTACAATGTTGTTAGTTCCTTTAGTTTTATACAGGGTCAGAGCAGAAGATAATACAAACACTGAGAAACTGGAAGCATTGTTATATGGATAACGATACTAAGATACAAGCAGTTACAATGTTGTTACTTCCTTTAGTCTTGTACAGGGTCAGAGCAGAAGATAATACAAACACTGAAAAACTGGAAGCGTTGTTATAGGGTAAACGATACTAAGATACAAGAACTACAATGTTGTTAGTTCCTTTAGTCTTATACAGGTCAGAGCAGAAGATAATACAAACACTGAGAAACTGGAAGCTTTGTTATAGGGATAACAATACTAAGATACAAGCAGTTACAATGTTGTTAGTTCCTTTAGTCTTATACAGGTCAGAGCAGAAGATAATACAAACACTGAGAAACTGGAAGTGTTGTTATATGGATAACGATACTAAGATACAAGCATTACAATGTTGTTAGTTCCTTTAGTCTTATACAGGTCAGAGCAGAAGATAATACAAACACTGAGAAACTGGGCGTTGTTATATGGATAACGATACTAAGATACAAGCAGTTACAATGTTGTTAGTTCCTTTAGTCTTATACAGGTCAGAGCAGAAGATAATACAAACACTGAGAAACTGGAAGCGTTGTTATAGGGATAACGATACTAAGATACAAGCAGTTACAATGTTGTTAGTTCCTTTAGTCTTATACACAGGTCACAGCAGAAGATAATACAAACACTGAGAAACTGGAAGCATTGTTATATGGATAACGATACTAAGATACAAGCAGTTACAATGTTGTTAGTTCCTTTAGCCTTATACAGGGTCAGAGCAGAAGATAATACAAACACTGAGAAACTGGAAGCGTTGTTAAATGGATAACGATACTAAGATACAAGCAGTTACTATGCTGTTAGTTCCTTTAGTCTTATACAGGGTCAGAGCAGAAGATAATACAAACACTGAGAAACTGGAAGCATTGTTATATGGATAACCATACTAAGATACAAGCAGTTACAATGTTGTTACTTCCTTTAGTCTTATACAGGGTCAGAGCAGAAGATAATACAAACACTGAGAAACTGGAAGCGTTGTTATAGGGTAAACAATACTAAGATACAAGAATTACAATGTTGTTAGTTCCTTTAGTCTTATACAGGTCAGAGCAGAAGATAATACAAACACTGAGAAACTGGAAGCGTTGTTATATGGATAACGATACTAAGATACAAGCAGTTACTATGTTGTCAGTTCCTTTAGTCTTATACAGGGTCAGAGCAGAAGATAATACAAACACTGAGAAACTGGAAGAGTTGTTATATGGATAACGATACTAAGATACAAGCAGTTACAATGTTGTTAGTTCCTTTAGTCTTATACAGGGTCAGAGCAGAAGATAATACAAACACTGAGAAACTGGAAGCGTTGTTATAGGGATAATGATATTAAGATACAAGAATTACAATGTTGTTAGTTCCTTTAGTCTTATACAGGTCAGAGCAGAAGATAATACAAACACTGAGAAACTGGAAGCGTTGTTATATGGATAACGATACTAAGATACAAGCAGTTACAATGTTGTTAGTTCCTTTAGTCTTATACAGGTCAGAGCAGAAGATAATACAAACACTGAGAAACTGGAAGCTTTGTTATAGGGATAACGATACTAAGATACAAGCAGTTACAATGTTGTTAGTTCCTTTAGTCTTATACAGGTCAGAGCAGAAGATAAAACAAACACTGAGAAACTGGAAGCGTTGTTATAGGGATAACGATACTAAGATACAAGCAGTTACAATGTTGTTAGTTCCTTTAGTCTTATACAGGTCAGAGCAGAAGATAATACAAACACTGAGAAACTGGAAGCGTTGTTATAGGGATAATGATACTAAGATACAAGAATTACAATGTTGTTAGTTCCTTTAGTCTTATACAGGGTCAGGCACAATTTTATCAACCAGAGAAAAACCTGAAAATAGCAAATAAAACCAATCGGAGTTGAAGGATCTTATATGGAAAGGAAGATGGCAAGGGAACAGTGGGATAAGAGGATTCTTCCAACAGAATAAGGCGGACTAGGATTACCCAACTAGAGGGGATATTTTAGAGCAACATAGCTAAGGCTCTTATACACAGCACAAGCAGAAAGCTATAATTCAAAGTGGAAAGGAATGATGAATAAACAGGGGGTGAAATTCAAGAAACAAGGAGAGATTGGAATTTTGGATGTAATTAAGGAGAACAAAAATCATACAGAGTATTAGATTCATAAATTAGCAGGGAGTATTCCAAGAACCAAACCAGCAAGAGAATGCAGAAAAGAGATTCTGTCAATAGGGATGATGCAGATAAACAGGCAAGAGGGGGGCGGAATTTATTGGAGAAATCTGGCAAAGGACCCAAGGTATTGGGAGCAAATAACTAGAAAAGGAAAGATAATAGAATGGGAAGAGGTTAAGAATTTATTTGGACTACAGGTTAGAGACTGCCTTTCCTATCAAGGATTGATATCAGAGTATAGGCAAAGAGAAATAAATTGGGGGGGTCCTAAACGAAAGAAGTGCACTGGTAGAGTTTTAAAAGAATCTAGAACAGAAACTGCCATTAAAAAAAGGAATAATTAGTACAGCATATAAAATGCATTATAATTATATTTATCAATCAATCAGTGGAGCTTAGAAAGGATTGGCAAGACAGAATGGATAAGCAATTCACAAAGAGACAATGGAGGGGATACATGTTTATCTCCCAAATCTGTAACAAAGTCTAGAAGATTTAGGATCTTTCCCTGGAAGTGTTTAGATATTTTTATACCCCAAGTAGACTCAAAATAATTTTTCCTCAGGTGGATAGTAAATGTTGGAAGTGTGACGGGCAAAAAAGAGGTGCCTGGGAATATATTTTTGGGAGTGTAATGAGCTGGCAGACTTTAGGGATTCCCTGCAAACTGCTCTGTCGGAGATGCTGATTGAGCAGATTGGATTGACTGGGGAGATGATTTTATTTTGAGCTATGATACAGAATCGGAATTGCCTAGACATAGCAAAGCCTTGCTGAGTTTAACTATGGTGGCTGCCAAAAAAGCAATTACTAGAAAATGGAAATCAAAGTCTAGACCAACTTTACTAGAAGTAGTGAATATAGTAAGAGAGAAAACAAATGGAATTGGGATCTTTAGAAAAGGGACGGAGCAAACTACAGAGAAAAAATGGGAATTGTGAGAACAATATATGCAAAGAAGGAACAAGGTTTAAGAGGAAGCATTTGAATGAGACACAATACTTACCTGACCATGACTTGATAGATTACAGTTGTTTAAATGGTGTATGATGTATAATGTTTGCAACTAAAGTGGTGTCAGTGTTGTTTCTTTTTCTTTTATATAAATGTAAGACTGCCTATGTTATACACGATAATTTAATAAAGATGTTTTTGAAGGAAAAAAACAAATAGGCAACAAGCAACCAAGTGGCAACATTCTTTTTCTCCGTTCCTTAACACAACAGGTGTTTCTCAAGGATCCATACTAAGGCCGCTTCCGTTTAGCATTTTTACCAACAATTTCCACACCACTCTTACTCAAGGTACTGTCATCCTATACGCAGATGACTCTTACCATCATCTGTGCTACCAATTCCTCATTTCAACTACAACTTCTCACCCAACGTTCCCTCACTTTTACTGAAATATGGTACTAATAATCATCTTGCCCTAAACCTTAACAAAACTAAACTTGTGCTTCTTGCCCCCCAAAAATCTACTTCCCTAAACAAGTAAGAATTTACTATTCATGCTCAAAATAACACCATCATTGAGGTTGTACCAAATACAAAACTACTAGGTGTCATCATAGATGAAAACCTGACATTTGAGATGCATATTCATGGCAATATAAAAAAAATGCATAAAAAACTGGGCATCCACTATACACACAAATACCTACTCAACCACTCCACAAAACTATCCCTAGCCTCTTTCTTTCTTCTTCCATCTCTTCTTTACGGCATCCCTCTCCTGACCAATATTCAGTCCACTCTGAATTCAAAACTTGACTCATGCTACAATAAAATTGCTAAATTTGAATCAAAGCTAAATATTTATCTCACCATTGCTCCTCATTAAAATGGACCTGCCTTTTTTTCTCTTCTTACTCAGTATTATCCAAATAGACCACTCTGATCCAATAATCAACTACTTCCGAACACAGAAACAAACAAACCTTTCTGACGGCTAGATGCTGTACTCCTTTACTATTACCAAATGATGGAACACCCTTCCACCATCAATCAGGTCTACTAGCAATGCAGCTCTAAGAAAACCCTGAGACAACACCTTTCCTCTCTCTGGCAGTGTACATGTGCTAAAACTGCAATTCCCATAACCTGACTCTCTTTCACTATATCCCTATACCTTCTCTAACTTGTTATTCCTAACTTGTGGAACTCCAGTTGAGTAAACCACTTTATCCTCAATATTGTAATCTATAACTGAATTCAGATTGTACCACGATTATTCTATTATCAACTGCAGCATATGTATTGTATGTACTGATTATGTTGACCTATTGTACCAGAGTGTATTAAGTAATGAATCAAGTTGACCTATTGTATTGAATATTATGTCCTGATCTTGTTGACATATTGTACTGAATGTATTACGTACTGAATGTATTAAGTACTGATCACATTGAACTATTGTAATGAATGTACTGTGTATTGATCCTGCTGACCTACTGTACTGAATGTACTGTTCATGCTGATCTACTGTACTGAATGTATTATGTACTGATCATGACCTACTGTACTGAATGTATTATGTACTAATCATTCTGACCTCTTGTACTGAATGTACTATGTACTGATCATGGTGACCTATTGTACTGAATGCACTGTGCACTGATCCTGCTGACCTATTGTACTGAATGTATTATGTACTGATCATGGTGACCTATTGTACTGAATGTACTGTGTACTGATCCTGCTGACCTATTGTACTGAATGTACTGTGTACTGATCCTGCTGACCTACTGTACTGAATGCATTATGTACTGATCATGCTGACCTTGTACTGAATGTATTATGTACAGATCATGCTGAACTATTGTCCTGAATGTATTATGTACAGATCATGCTGACCTATTGTACTGAATGTATTATGTACAGATCATGCTGACCTGTTGTACTGAATGTATTATATACTGATCATGCTGACCTATTGTACTGAATGTATTATATACTGATCATGCTGAACTATTGTCCTGAATGTATTATGTACAGATCATGCTGAACTATTGTACTGAATGTATTATGTACAGATCATGCTGACCTATTGTACTGAATGTATTATGTACAGATCATGCTGACCTATTGTACTGAATGTATTATGTACAGATCATGCTGACCTATTGTACTGAATGTATTATGTAATGATCATGCTGACCTATTGTACTGAATGTATTATATACTGATCATGCTGACCTATTGTACTGAATGTATTATATACTGATCATGCTGACCTACTGTACTGAATGTATTATGTACTGATCGTGTTGCCCTATTGTACTGAATGTATTGTGTACTGATCATGCTGACCTACTGTACTGAATGTATTATGTACTGATCGTGTTGCCCTATTGTACTGAATGTATTATGTACTGATCATGTTAACCGAATGTACTGAAGGTATTATGTACTGATCACGTTGCCCTACTGCACTGAATGTATTATGTACTGATCATGTTTCCCTATTGTACTGAATGTATTATGTACTGATCATGTCGACCTACTGTACTGATTGTATTATGTACTGATCATGTTAACCGAATGTACTGAATGTATTATGTACTGATCATGCTGTCCTACTGTACTGAATGTATTATGTACTGATCATGTTGCCCTTTTGTACTGAATGTATTCTGTACTGATCGTGTTGCCCTATTGTACTGAATGTATTATGTACAGATCATGCTGACCTATTGTACTGAATGTATTATGTAATGATCATGCTGACCTATTGTACTGAATGTATTATATACTGATCATGCTGACCTATTGTACTGAATGTATTGTGATCATCACGTTGACCTATTGTATTGAATGTATTATGGTGCTGATTACATTGACCTATTGTACTGAATGTATTATGTACTGATCATGTTGACCTATTGTACTGAATGTATTATGTGCTGATCATGCTGACCTGTTGTACTGAATGTATTATGTGCTGATCATGCTGACCTGTTGTACTGAAAGTATGTACTGATCCTGCTGAGCTATTGTACTGAAAGTATTCTGTACTGATGATGTTGACCTATTGTACTGAATGTATTATGTACTGATCATGTTTACCTATTGTACTGAATGTATTACGTACTGATCATGTTTACTGATCATGCTGACCTACTGTACTGACTGTATTATGTGCTGATCATGTTTACCTATTGCACTGAATGTATTACGTACTGTTCATGTTTAATGATCATGCTGACCTACTGTACTGAATGTATTATGTACTGATCATGGTGAACTATTGTACTGAATGTATAATGTACTGATCATGTTTCCCTATTGTACTGAATGTATTGTGTACTGATCACATTGACCTATTGTGCTAAATGTATTTTGTACTTATCATGTTGACCTGTTGTACTAAATGTATTGTGTACTGATCATGACCCAATGTACTGAATGTATTGCGTACTGATCATGTTGACCTATTGTACTGAATGCATTAAGTACTGATCATGTTTCCCTATTGTACTGAATGCATTGTGTACTGATCCTGCTGACCTATTGTACTGAATGTATTATGTACTGATCACGTTGACCTGTTGTACTGAAAATATGTACTGATCCTGCTGAGCTTCTGTACTGAATGTATTGTGTACTGAAGCTGCTGACCTATTGTACTGAATGTATTATGTACTGATCATGGTGACCTATTGTACTGAAGGTATTATGTAATGATCCTGCTGACCTATTGTACTGACTGTATTATGCACTGATCATGGTGACCTATTGTACTGAATGTATTGTGTACTGATCATGGTGACCTATTGTACTGAATTTATGAACTGATCATGGTGACCTATTGTATTAAATGTATTATGTACTATGTACTGATCATGCTGACCTATTGTACTGAATGTATTATGTACTGATCATGTTAACCGAATGTACTGAAGGTATTATGTACTGATCACGTTGCCCTACTGCACTGAATGTATTATGTACTGATCATGTTTCCCTATTGTACTGAATGTATTATGTACTGATCATGCTGTCCTACTGTACTGAATGTATTATGTACTGATCATGTTTCCCTATTGTACTGAATGTATTGTGTACTGATCATGCTGTCCTACTGTACTGAATGTATTATGTACTGATCATGTTTCCCTATTGTACTGAATGTATTATGTACTGATCATGCTGTCCTACTGTACTGAATGTATTATGTACTGATCATGTTGCCCTATTGTACTGAATGTATTGTGTACTGATCATGCTGTCCTACTGTACTGAATGTATTATGTACTGATCATGTTAACCTAATGTAATGAAGGTATTATGTACTGACCATGTCGACCTACTATACTGAATGCATTAAATAATGATCATGTCGACTTACTGTACTGAATGTATCATGTACTGATCATGCTGACCTATTGTACTGAATGTATTATGTACTGATCATGTTAACCTAATGTACTGAAGATATTATGTACTGACCATGTCAACCTACTATACTGAATGTATTATGTACTGACTATCTCAACCTACTATACTTTATGTACTGATCGTGTTGCCCTACTGTACTGAATGTATTATGTACTGATCGTGTTGCCCTACTGTACTGAATGTATTATGTACTGATCATGCTGTCCTACTGTACTGAATGTATTATGTACTGATCATGTTTCCCTATTGTACTGAATGTATTGTGTACTGATCATGCTGTCCTACTGTACTGAATGTATTATGTACTGATCATGTTAACCTAATGTAATGAAGGTATTATGTACTGACCATGTCGACCTACTATACTGAATGTATTAAATAATGATCATGTTGACTTACTGTACTGAATGTATCATGTACTGATCATGCTGACCTATTGTACTGAATGTATTATGTACTGATCATGTTAACCTAATGTACTGAAGATATTATGTACTGACCATGTCAACCTACTATACTGAATGTATTATGTACTGACTATCTCAACCTACTATACTGAATGTATTATGTACTGATCATGTTGACTTACTGTACTGAATGTATCATGTACTGATCATGTTGACCTATTGTACTTAATGTATTGTGTACTGATCATGCTGACCTATTATAGTGGATGTACTGTGTACTGATCATCTTTCCCTATTGTACTGAATGTATTGTGTACTGATCATGACCTATTGTACTGCAAGTATTATGTACTGATCATGCTGTCCTACTGTACTGAATGTATTATGCACTGATCATGTTAACCTAATGCACTGAAGGTATTATGTACTGACCATGTCGACCTACTATACTGAATGTATTATGTACTGATCATATTGACCTACTGTACTGAATGTATTCTGTACTGATCATGCTGACCTACTGTACTGAATGTATCATGTACTGATCATGTTGACCTACTGTACTGAATGTATCATGTACTGATCATGATGATCTATTGTACTGAATGCATTATGTACCAATCATGATGATCTACTGTACTGAATGTATTATGTACTGATCATGGTGACCTACTGTACTGCATGTATTGTGTACTGATCATATTATGTACAGATCACGCTGACCTATTGTACTGAATGTACTATGTACTGATCACATTAACCTATTGTACTGAATGTATTATGTGCTGATCATGTTTCCCTATTGTACTGAAAGTATGTACTGATCATGCTGACCTATTGTAGTGAATGTATTCTGTACTGATCACATTGACCTATTGTACTGAATTGTATTGTGCTCATCACCTTGACCTACTGTATTGAATGTATTATGGTGCTGATTACGTTGACCTATTGTATTGACTGTATTATGTACTCATCATGCTGACCTACTGTACTGAATGTATTATGTGCTGATCATGTTGACCTATTGTGCTGAATGTATTATGTACTGATCATGCTGACCTATTGTATGGAATGTATTATGTACAGATCATGGTGACCCACTGTAATAAATGTATTATTTACTGATGATGCTGACCTATTGTACTGAATCTACTGTGTACTGATCACATTGACCTACTGTACTGTATGCATTGTTTACTGATCATGCTGACCTACTGTACTGAATGTATTATGTACTGATCATGCTGACCTACTTTACTGAATGTATTATGTTCATAGGTTGGTACTACTCTATCGGCCCTAGGGCCTATACAAACCTAGCCATAACAATTCCCTGATTATTTCTTCCCACACTATTTACTTCCATGAACTATTGTCTAGCAGGGCAACTGATGTAATCCCCGGGGTGAATTTCCTTTCTCCCATCCAATCATCAAGGCTCCCTTTGAAGAGGGCCAAAGAGGCACTCTGCTTGACATATATGGGTAGTCTATTCCAGAGTCTGGGGAGTCTCTGGGTCAGGAACCTATCCCTCCAGCATGTTTTGTTTATTGTGATGACAAGATTTAGATCCTTGGAGTGTGTGGCTCTGAGGGATTGGGATTTCTTTAAGTGTAGCATGTCCAACAGCTCTGGGTTTGACATGGCCTTGTATGTTAAGCAGAGATCGCCTGTACTGATCATGTTGCCCTACTGTGCTGAATGTATTATGTACTGATCCTGCTGAGCTATTGTACAGAATGTATTATCTACTGATCACACTGACCTGTTGTACTGAATGTATTTTGTACTGATCATGCTGACCTACTGTACTGAATGTAATGTGTACTTTTCATGCTGACCTATTGTACTGAATTTATGTACTGGTCATGGTGACCTATTGTATTAAATGTATTAAGTACTGATCGTGATGATCTACTGTACTGAATGTATTCTGTACTGATCGTGTTGCCCTATTGTACTGAATGTATTATGTACTAATCATGCTGACCTATTGTACTGAATGTATTCTATACTGATGATGTTGACCTATTGTACTTAATGTATTATGTACTGATTATGCTGACCTATAGTTCTGAATGCATTATGTACTGATCATGTTGACCTATTGTATTGAATGTACTATGTACTGAACATGCTGACCTATTGTACTGAATGTATTATGTACTGATCATGTTGACCTATTGTACTGAATGTATTATGTAATCATCATGCTGACCTCCTATTGTACTGAATGCATTATGTGCTGATCATGTCGACCTACTGTACTGAAAGTATGTACTGATCCTGCTGAGCTATTGTACTGAATGTATTCTATACTGATGATGTTGACCTAATGTACTGAATGTATTGTGTACTGATCATGGTGAACTATTGTACTGAATGTATTATGTCCTGATCCTGCTGGCCTATTGTACTGAATGTATTATGTACTCATCATGTTGACCTGTTGTACTGAAAAGTATTTACTGATCCTGCTGAGCTATTGTACTGAATGTATTCTATACTGACGATGTTGACCTAATGTACTGAATGTATTGTGTACTGATCATGGTGACCTATTGTACTGAATGTATTATGTACTGATCATGTTTCCCTACTGTACTGAATGTACTGTGTACTCATCATGCTGACCTACTGTACTGAATTTATGTACTGGTCATGGTGACCTATTGTATTAAATGTATTACGTACTATGTACTGATCATGTTGACCTATTGTACTGCATGTATTATGTACTGATAATGTTTCTCTATTGTACTGAATGTATTATGTACTCATCATGTTTCCCTATTGCTCTGAATGTATTATGTACTGATCATTGTACTGAATGTATGTAGTGATCATGCTGATGTACTGTCGTGAATGTATTATGTGCTTATCACGTTGACCTATTGTACTGAATGTATTATGTACTGATCATGTTGCCCTATTGTCCTGAATGTGTTATGTACCGATCATGTTTCCCTATTGTACTGAATGTATTATGTACTCATCATGCTGACCTCCTACTGTACTGAATGTATTATGCATGGATCATGCTGACCTATTGCACTGAATGTATTATGTGCCAATCATGTTGAGCTACTGTACTGAATGTATTATGTGCCGATCATGTTGACCTATTGCACTAAATGTATTATGTACTGTTCACGCTGACCTACTGTACTGAATGTATTATGTACTGATCATGCTAACCTATTGTACTGAATGTATTATGTACTGATCATGCTGACCTATTGTCCAGAATGTATTATGTAATCATCATGCTGACCTCCTATTGTACTGAATGCATTATGTGCTGATCATGTTGACCTACTGTACTGAATGTATTATGTACTGATCATGTTGCCCTATTGTACTGAATGTATTATGTACTGATCCTGCTGACCTACTCTACTGAATGTATGTACTGATCATGTTGACCTGTTGTACTGAAAGTATGTACTGATCACGTTGACCTACTGTACTGAATGTATTATGTACTGATCGTGTTGCCCTATTGTACTGAATGTATTGTGTACTGATCATGCTGACCTACTGTACTGAATGTATTAAGTACTGATCCTGCTGGCCTATTGTACTGAATGTATTATGTACTGATCCTGCTGACCTAGTGTACTGAATGTATGTACTGATCCCGTTGACCCATTGTACTGACTATTATGTGCTGATCATGTCGACCTACTGTACTGATTGTATTATGTACTGATCGTGTTGCCCTATTGTACTGAATGTATTATGTACTGATCATGCTAACCTATTGCACTGAATGTATTGTGTACTCATCATGCTGACCTATTGCACTGAATGTATTATGTAATCATCATGCTGACCTCCTATTGTACTGAATGCATTATGTGTTGATCATGTTGACCTACTGTACTGAATGTATTATGTACTGATCATGTTGCCCTATTGTACTGAATGTATTATGTACTGATCCTGCTGGCCTATTGTACTGAATGTATTATGTACTGATCATGTTGACCTGTTGTACTGAAATTATGTACTGATCCTGCTGAGCTATTGTACTGAATGTATTCTATACTGATGATGTTGACCTATTGTACTGAATGTATTATGTACTGATCATGCTGACCTATTGTACTGAATGTATTGCCTACTGATCCTGCTGGCCTATTGTACTGAATGCATTATGTACTGATCCTGCTGGCCTATTGTACTGAATGTATTATGTACTGGTCATGTTGACCTGTTGTACTGAAAGTATGTACTGATCGCGTTGTCTTATTGTACTGACTGTATTATGTGCTGATCATGTTGACCTACTGTACTGAATGCATTATGTACTGATCGTGTTGCCCTATTGTACTGAATGTATTATGTACTGATCGTATTGCCCCCTACTGTACTGAATGATTATGTACTGATCATGTTGCCCTACTGTACTGAATGTATTATGTGCTGATCGTGTTGCCCTTTTGTACTGAATGTATTATGTACTGATCATGCTGACCTACTGTACTTGAATGTATTATGTACTGATCGTGTTGCCCTATTGTACTGAATGTATTGTGTACTGATCATGCTGACCTACTGTACTGAATGTATTATGTACTGATCGTGTTGCCCTATTGTACTGAATGTATTATGTACTGATCATGCTGACCTACTGTACTGAAAGTATGTACTGATCACGTTGAGCTATTGTACTGACTGTATTATGTACTGATCATGTTGCCCTATTGTACTGAATGTATTATGTACTGATCATGTTGCCCTATTGCACTGAATGTATTGTGTATTGATCATGCTGACCTACTGTACTGAATGTATTATGTACTGATCGTGTTGCCCTATTGTACTGTATTATGTACTGATCATGCTGACCTACTGTACTGAATGTATTATGTACTGATCGTGTTGCCCTATTGTACTGAATGTATTGTGTACTGATCATGCTGACCTACTGTACTGAATGTATTATGTACTGATCATGTTGACCTGTTATACTGAAAGTATGTGCTGATCATGTCGACCTACTGTACTGAATGTATTATTTACTGATCGTGTTGCCCTATTGTACTGAATGTATTATGTACTGATCATGCTGACCTACTGTACTGAATGTATTATGTACTGATCGTGTTGCCCTATTGTACTGAATGTATTATGTACTGATCGTGTTGCCCTATTGTACTGAATGTATTATGCACTGATCGTGTTGCCCTACTGTACTGAATGTATTATGTACTGATTGTGTTGCCCTATTGTACTGAATGTATTATGTACTGATCATGTTGACCTGTTGTACTGAAATATGTACTGATCACGTTGACTTATTGTACTGACTGTATTATGTGCTGATCATGTCGACCTACTGTATTGAATGTATTATGTACTGATCATGTTGACCTGTTGTACTGAAAGTATGTACTGATCACGTTGACTTATTGTACTGAATGTATTATGTACTGATCATGCTGACCTACTGTACTGAATGTATTGCCCTATTGTACTGAATGTATTATGTACTGATAGTGTTGCCCTATTGTACTGAATGTATTATGTACTGATCATGCTGACCTACTGTACTGAAAGTATGCACTGATCACGTTGACCTATTGTACTGACTATTATGTACTGATCATGTTGCCCTATTGTACTGAATGTATTATGTACTGATCATGCTGACCTACTGTACTGAAAGTATGCACTGATCACGTTGACCTATTGTACTGACTGTATTATGTACTGATCGTGTTGCCCTACTGTACTGAATGTATTATGTACTGATAGTCTTGCCCTACTGTACTGAATGTATTATGTACTGATCGTGTTGCCCTATTGTACTGAATGTATTATGTACTGATCATGCTGACCTACTGTACTGAATGTATTATGTACTGATCATGTTGCCCTATTGTACTGAATGTTTTGTGTACTGATCATGCCGACCTACTGTACTGAATGTATTATGTACTGATCGTGTTGCCCTATTGTACTGAATGTATTATGTACTGATCATGCTGACCTACTGTACTGAAAGTATGTACTGATCACGTTGACCTATTGTACTGACTGTATTATGTACTGATCATGTTGCCCTATTGTACTGAATGTATTATGTACTGATCGTGTTGCCCTACTGTACTGAATGTATTATGTACTGATCGTGTTGCCCTATTATACTGAATGTATTGTGTATTGATCATGGTGACCTACTGTACTGAATGTATGTACTGATCACGCTGACCTATTGTACTGACTGTATTATGTACTGATCATGTTGCCCTATTGTACTGAATGTATTATGTACTGATCATGGTGACCTATTGTACTGAATATATTATGTACTGATCATGTTGCCCTACTGTACTGAATGTATTATGTACTGATCGTGTTGCCCTACTGTACTGAATGTATTATGTTGTATATTGTATGTATTGTGCATCTTAGTGTGGAGCTTTTCTCCCTGGGCCTCCATTGAAAATGCCCTCACTATGGCCTAGCGGAGCATGCTGGTAAACAAATGCAAATAAATACATGATATGAATGCATGATATTAGAAGTTGTCATTGTTATAGTATACAGTTGACTGCAGCCAACGCTTTATGCCGTACTAGTGTTCAGAGTAACTCTTCAGGTATTATTTTCCTACCTAATGCTAGAATACAACATAACAGACACACTTTAGTTTTTGGAATAATCTCAAGAATTGCAGCATTAAATAAATTCAGATATTTAGAAATACTGCATCTGTCAACCTCAGTGCTTGAATTAAGTTACTAATTTCTTTCCAAAAGCAGAAACAATCTCACATTCGTATATCATATGCACCACATCAGCTATTCTTTCAGACCACATGTCCAGCATTTAATACTATCTGACTTGCACATAACTGTAATTTTGTTAGGTGTAATAAACACTCTGTAATAAGTTCTAAGTGAAAATTGTCCTATATATTGACAATGTTTTATCTGCAGAATTTGATATTAGTTTTTTATCTTCATTCTTATTTTTGAAGAGCAATTCCAGTAAGAATTATCTAAATCTATGTGGCCTAATCTAAGAGTTCTGTAGCTTTGTGAAAAATGTGCCTTGTTTTCCTTTGCATTATTAATATTTATTAATAATTCCAATCAATATTTTGAGGAAAGATTTCTTATCCAGATTATATATCTTATTTACCTCTGTATTCACACAATCTCTAAATATTTGTTGCACTGACCAATTCTTAGAATCATGGTCATATCTAGAGCTTATATTTTCAACCCTATGTACTTTGGTACCATTTAAGAATTGATGCCAATAAATTAAGTTACTTTGTTCTTTCAACTCCACCATTTTTGTGAAGTTGTGGGTTTCTAAGCATTCATTTGGTATATGCTACTGGGAATATAGAAAAAATTAAATCTCTAGTACAATGGTTAGAATAAATGAACTTCCGAAATAAGAAAGATTATTTATATAGTGAATTTGATTAGCATTATTACTACTAGCACAAAAATCTTTCAACAGCCAGATGAAAATCATTAGGGACTATGTTTATAGTTGTAAGCGATAAATATATCGCAACCAGATATTTCTTGATGTATTTGTTTCCATTTTGCATCACATGATGCATATATCCATAAAGCAATAACTTTTACAACTGAAGTAGCATATAACCTGAATATCAAGGAATCCTATTCCCACACTGACCCAACCTTTTCTGTGCCGATCAAAAGAAACTTTTTTTAGGATGCCAAAGAAATTTACGTAGAATATTTTCTTTAATAATTTTTTTGATGGAGATACTATTAATGATTGAATGACAAATAATATTTTAGGATCACAGGATTATAGAAAGTTACTAGGCTATTGGCCCTGAGGTCCTTACAAGCCTAGTCAAGAATTTAGCCCATGTTCCAACAAGTCAGCTCCCTATGCCACTGTCCAGCAGGAACACAGGTGGAATCCCAGGGGTGTATTGTCTGTTCCCCATCCAGTTACCCAGGTTGTGATTAAAAAGGGTTAATGAGGTACTCCACTTGACATGGAGAGGGAGTCTATTCCACAAAAGGGGGAGTCTGGTGGACACAAATCTGTCCCACCAACAAGTCCTACTGATGTCAAAGACCAGGTTGAGGTTGTGTGTGCGGGTTACTCAAGTGGAGCTGGACTTGTGGACATGCAGCAGTCCCATCAAGGCGAGGTCTGACACCGCTTTGTATGCCAGACAAAGGTCATCTCTGAAGAGTCTATAGGAGACTGAGTAGAGAGACAGGGCCTTTAGCCTGTGTATGGTAAAGGTTTGAGGCCCTGGATTCTCCTGGTGAGGAACCTGTGTGGTCTGTCCAGCTGCTGCATGTGCTTTACGAGGTTCATGTTGAAAGGGGCATTTTACTCAATAATGGGTGTTATAAGGAAGAATACAGGGATTCTGTGATCACCTTGTCCCTGGATGAGATACCCTTACTAATGCGGTTGGCCATGTAGAAAGCTTTCTGTACAAAGAAGGCAATATGGTGGTCAAAAGTCAGTTTGCTATCAAGCTGGGTGCCCACATCCCTCATGAATGATTGATGCTTAGGACCTTATTATTCATGTCTGTGGGGATGTCACTCTCCCCAAGAGTGATCTTGATGCATTTTTTGGCATTCAGTTTGAGGCCATGTTTCTGGCAAGAGCCATTTGTTTAGGTGAGACCTCTTGGAGGATGTCCACATCACTAGGGGAACTGATGACAACATCCAGCTTGCAGTCATCTTCCAACTTGGTTAGCCATAGCCAACTTGTTCTGGCCTGCACCTCAGAAAAGTATATCCCAAACAAGTGGCTCAAAGACTGATCCCTGAGGTACACTGCTTATTTCGGGTCTACTGCTTGAGGTGGCTTCCCCTTTTCTGACTAGGTGGGTTCTATCAGTGAGCCAGCGTGCTACCCATCTGATAACATATGAATTGATGCCTAGTTGAGAGAGTTTAACTATTATACCTGAGTGGGGAATAGTATCGAAGGCTTAGGTCAAGGCAGATGGAGTGCACAGTCTTCGCCTCGTCCATGGTTTTGGTGACCACCTCAAAGACGCTGACCCAATTTAACAGGCATAACTTTTAGTTATGTACTTACCATAACTTCGGATGTATGGGATCCATCTCGCCTACATTCATGACAGATGGGTTCGGAGCCGATCCATCGGCTCCGACTCGGCAACTAATACACTAGCACAAAGTCTCTCATTGGCTGGGCTACTCCCTATCCCAGGATGCACTACACCTGCTTCCCCAGATCTTGTTTGTTCGCTTTCATACATCCATGCAAACACAGAAAAACTAGTAGTCACAATAACCAACTAAAGTTCTTCAAGAAAGAACGCCAAGAAAAGAGGGACTACAGCTCCTCTAAATCCAAATGGAAGGGGAAGGAGGTGGGTACTTATGAGGATGGCGAGATGGATCCCATACATCCGAAGTTATGGTAAGTACATAACTAAAAGATGTAATGGGATCCTATCTCTACATTCATGACAGATGGGACAGCCCCTAGCACCTACATCCTGGGTGGCTCATTGGAAAACACTCCTGAGAACTGTGGAACCAAAGGAAGCTCTGCCTCGAGAAACCACATCCAATTTGTAATGAGAAATGAAAGTGTGCGGAGAAGTCCAGGTTGCTGCAGCACAAATATCATCTATTGATAACTTGGAGTGAAAAGCTACGGAAGTAGCCATTGCCCTGGTATAATGAGCCTTGACTGGAAAGGGGAGGTCTTTGTTAGCTTGTGAATAAATAAAAATGATACAATCTTTAATCCATTTAGGTATGGAGGTTTTTGTTACTGGTTGACCCAATTTGTTCGCTGCAAAGGAAACGAACAATTGATTAGATTTCGCGTTTGAGCGGTTCTATTCAAATAAAAACGCAGTTGTCTATGTACGTCCAATTGATGCAAAGTATATTCTGCGTTATTAGAGAATTCTGGGAGTTCTATAGTTTGTTGCATACAGAAAGAGGAGGCCACTTTTGGTATAAATGCAGGGTTTAATTTCAATGAAACTCTATGCTTGTGAAAAATCAAATAGGGAGGATCAGAACAAAGAGCTTGAAGTTCTGAAACTCGCCTCGCAGACGTTATGGCTACTAAAAGGCCGTTTTCCAAGATAGAAATTTTAAATCACAGGTAGCAGCTGGTTCGAAAGGACGGGCAGTTAGGCAGCAAGAACCATATTCAAATCCCACGGGGGAACAGGATGAGATAAAGGAGGCCTCAGGAGCCAAGCCCCTTTAAGGAAAGCCTTACAAAGTTTGTGAGACATCAATGAAGGTTCAAATGAAGCATGAAAATTAGAAATGGCCGCTAGTTGAACCTTAATGGTAGAAACTGAAGAGCCCGACTGAAAAGGGAGGCCAGAAAATTCAGAACCTCCGATACTGGTGCAGTGAGAGGATCTATACCCGTTCTTGAGCCCAGAAAGCAAACCTTTTCCATTTACTGGAATAAAGTTTGATGGTGGAAGGTTTATGAGAAGAAGACAGTATGTGGACCACGTCCGGGGAAAGAGCATTGTCTCGGACTAAGGATGGAAGTGGAGTAACCATGCTGCCAACTTCAGGGACCTGAGAGGCGGATGAAGCCGTCCTGACTGATGAGTCAACAGGTCTGGCACCGGATCCAGAAACCATGGACCTTCTATCGCATGCCTCTGTAGGAAAGGAAACCAAACTTGACGAGGCCAGTGCGGGCAATCAAAATCATCTCGCTCTCCATGTAAATGGCCTTCTGTATCACCCTCGGTAGAGGGGAACGGAGGGAAGGCGTAGAAGACCGGGGCCAAATGCGAGTCAGAGCGTCCTGGGAGTCTGTCCCTGAGAAGGAACAGTGTGAAGAACTCTCTGCATTTCGCATTGTGAGGGCTGGCAAACAGGTCGCAGCAAGGATGACCCCATCTGTCGAAGATTTTCGCAGCTATACCCTGGTTGAGGGACCATTTGTGGGTAAGAGAATGGTCCTGCTTAATCTGTCCGCAATCACATTGGACTTCCCGGTATGTGCGTTGCCATTAGAAAGCGGTTGGTAGCTACCGCCAGTGCCAAAGTCTCATGGCTTCTCTGCATAGTGGGTAAGACCTGGTTCCACCTTGCTTGTTTATGTACCATACCACCGACATGTTGTCGGATAGGATAGCAATCGGGCCCTGTGGGAGAGCGTGATGGAGAGCTTGGAGTACCAATAGTACCGCTCTCATCTCCAGGACATTGATATGCAAATGCGTTTCCTGGATCTGCCATGTGCCTTGGACCGACCTGTCCAGGTAATGACCCCCCCACCCTACCTGGGAGGCGTCCGTAGTCACAGTGGCAACGGGACGTTGTGGTATAAAGGTCGCCCTGGTCGAGATTTGATTGGAGAAGCCACCAATGCAGATCTCGACGGCAACTTTCCGTGATTATGATTAAGTGGTTCAAGGAAGTTCCTGATAAGACCATTGAACCGACAGTAGCCATTGTAAAATTCGCATATGAAGCCTGGCCAAGGGAACCAAAAGTATGGTCGACGCCATCGAGCCCAACAGTTGTAGGATCCGATGGGCGGGGCTCTTTGTAGGGGAGACAGGATTTGACTTGATCTTGCAACACCTGAATTCTTGCTGCCGGTAAAAGGCGCATTCTTTTGTGTCTAAGTCTGCCTATGAAAGTAATACGCTGAGATGGCTGTAGTACAGATTTTTGCAAATTGAAGGTGATCCCCAAGAAACGGCCCAAGGTGAGCGTGGCTCTGAGCGCTTGGAGTAGTAGATGCTCGGAGGTGGCAGTAAGGAGCCAGTCGTCTAGATAAGGAAACACCTGGAATCCCAGACTTCTCAGGTGAGCGGTTCCCACTGCCAGACACTTGGTGAACACCCTGGGGCTGTGGTGAGACCAAAGGGCAGTGCTCGAATTGAAAATGACTGACTCCGGCGGAAGCGTAAATGTCTCCTGGACTCTTGAGCTATGGGAATGTGATAGTAAGCGTCCTGGAGATCTATGGAGCACATCCATGCATCTTTTCCAGCAAAGGAAGAATAGATTGAAGAGTGACCATTCGAATTTGGACTTCTACAAACGATTCAATGAACTGAGATCCAAAATGGGCCTGAAGTCCCCTGTCTTTTGGTACCAAAAATAATTTTGAGTAAGTTCCTGATCCGATCTGGTCGATGGGGACAGGCTGGATGGCTCTTTTTCTAGCAGCTTTGAAACCTCTAATGCTGCTTGATCCCGCTGACTGGGTGGTACGTCCGGGATTTCCCTTAAAGAAAGGGGTTTGTTGAAGGGATGATATAACCTCCGGTAATAAGCACCCACTGATCGCTTGTTATGGATTCCCAAGCTTGTGGGTGCGCCACAAAGCGACCCCGACTGGCTCCGAGTTGCACAGTCGGGCAACAACTCAGGAACGCTGGTTGTATGAAGAACCACGAAAGGAATCGCGGTCTCCAGAGTTACAGGGGCCTCTGCCACCTCTGGGGCGTCTTCCAAAATCCCCCCGCCTCTGGAGGGGAATCACTGGTGGAGTAGGGAAAGACTTCTGAGATTTTTAAACCACATTTTCCTCCTCTCCCAGCCTTGGGGTAAGGCCTAGAAGGAGCGGAAAATCGGGCCCCAACGACAGTCAAAGTCTTGCCCTCCTGCTCGCACCTAGTTAGTGTGTCCTTCACCTTGGGTGCAAACAAAGATGACCCATCAAAGGGGCGTCGTGAAGGAAGACTTGAAAGCCTCTGTGAACGAACACAAGCGTAACCAGGCTTGTCTCCTGAGGGCAACGCCTGTTCCCGCTCTACTCGCCCCTTCGGCCGCATATGAGATGAGCCTCATGGACGAGTTAACAATAGAAAGAGGGTAGTCATCTGTGCGCCAACAGTCGGGCCAGCGCCTCAGGTAGATTACCAACAAGAGAGTCATTTAGCTCTTTGAGAAGATCCCTTTGGAGCCTCGTAAAATGACATAAGTAGTTCAGCGACCGTAAGGTAAAGGCCGCTGAGGACAGGCACGCTTCCTGCCTATCCATACTCCTAGAATCCTTATTAGGAGGATGAATAGACGTCGAAGCCTCTGCCACGTCCTGCTGTGTGGCAGAAGCCACCACCAAAGCATCTACAGGCACACCCTTTGTGAGAAACTCCTTCTGGGGGTCTGACAAAATTTATTGGGCCTCGCAGGCACCGGTTCCACAGAATCAGGTGTTCCCACACCCTTCGAGAAACCAAATCAAGGAGTTCATCGAAGGCGGAGACACCCAGGAGGCGGAAGGCTGGGCCCCAAAGGCCTTGAGGAAGACTGACTCCTCAGCTGAAGGGGTTTTGGCTTGCCAGTCACCTCTCTGTCTCAGAATCTCCAAGATATCTGAGAAGGAGATATCATCCGAAGATGATTTGGGGACCCTTCTGCGCCATCGAGGTTAGTATCCGATGTAATAGACTCATCTTGGGAGTCTACGTGTTTCCTCTTACACAATTTCTTCCGTGGGGTTCGTCCGAAGCAGTTTCGGACGGACCACCCGAAGAAGGGAACCCCGATGGGGTATCCTCAGGCCCTGGGGTCCCGCTGCCGGGGGCTGCAACACAACAGAGGCACCAGTCTCCAAATCTAGGGACGGTGAGGTAGAATCTTGTTGAACCGGCAAAGGCATGGCCAGCGTGCTCCTCATGGCCTCAAAGGCGGACCTCCAGAATCCAAGGAGGTCACTGGTCTAGAGGCCACGATGGCACTGGGAATTCCAGCAGCCGATGCTCCGAGAGGAAGACTAGGCAATCAAGCACCCAATCCCAAAGTATTCCCTCGGGCCCGGCTGAAGAGGTCGCAGTACCAAACCCTGAACCGGAGGACAGGGTAGGAAGCACAGTCGGAGTCGAGAGGCCTGTAAGGGGTCTCTGCTCCGACCGTATGGCTCCACATTGCTCCACCACCACCGGCTCCAACGTCTCCGAAGAGGTTGGAGGAGGAATCAAATGTGTTGGAGGGGATCGGTTCAAGCAAACTGTGCTGGAGCCGAGACCATTTTAGTAAACACTGGAGATTGGAATAGCCTCTGTAAAACCCTATCCAGGTCCGAATCTGACAGTCTCGAGGATTTAGAGGAGGTAGACACTGAGAAGACTTTCCTCTCGCTCCGAGAGAAGGGGACCGGCTCAAACGGCTCCAATTCTATCGGCGCCGACTCCACCACAGCATGGACCACCATCGGCACCGAAGGAGCCTTCTTCGAGCCGGGGAAGAGTCTGAGCTGCACACTTCCACCGCTCTGAAGCCATTGGAACCGATGGAGGTGATTCACCTTCGATTTCCAACTTGCGGCTCAAGGCAATGGAGCGAAGGAGGTATCGAGGCAGACCTTTTCGACCCTCGGCCCCAAGTCAGTGGAGCCAAGAAGAAGAGGTCAATTTTGTCTTTTAGAAGTCGGCTCCGACGGACTTGTCGGTGCCGACGATCTTTCTTTTGGAAGCAACAGGAGGATTTAAGGCTTCCTCAAAAGAAGGTTTGATAAGCCCTTTCAATATCAACTTGTTCTTGCGTTCTTGAAGAACTCTAGCAGAGAAAGCATGACATACGCTACAAGTCTCTTGCAGATGTTTCGGCCCCAAACAATAGACACAGACTGAATGGCTGTCTGTGATGGACATTTTATAACTGCACCGAGTGCATTTTTTAAAACCTGACTTATGTTCCTTAGACATAGTACAGGCCCTTCAAAAAGTATGACTTTACCACAATAATTAAGCACTATAACAGAATTGCGCCAACTGAAAAGCGCGAGACACACTGGCGCGAGTACTCAAGAAAAAGTTTACCTCACAAACAAACAGACAAAACAAGTCCAACGGCCAAAAGCCCTCTAATTTAAACGGGCTTGGCCCGAAAAAAAATTTACCACAAAAGTAATTAAGGCTAAATAGCACACAAGGGTAGGGCAAAGGCCCTCTAACTTAAACGGGCCTTGCCCGACTGAAAAAATAAAGTACCAGAAGACACTCAAGCACTCAAATGTAACAAATAGTAAGGAATAATAAGGAATAGCTGTTAAAACAGCTGTTTGGTTAATATATGACAAAAAACCCCAAGGTCAAAGACCAATAAAGGTAAAAAGAATCACTTAGCTCCAGCCAAGTCGAGACCACGTCCAGCTTGTAAAGCGGCAAACGAGATCTGGGGAAGCAGGTGTAGTGCATCCTGGGATAGGGAGTAGCCCAGCCAATGAGAGACTTCGTGCTAGTGTATTAGTTGCCGAGTCGGAGCCGATGGATCGGCTCCGAACCCATCTGTCATGAATGTAGGCGAGATAGGATCCCATTACATCCTCCTCTTGACTAAACCAAACTGTGTGGGATAGAGTGTTTGGAGGTTGCCATTGTTCTTAATGAGGTCCATGATAAACCACTCCATGGCCTTGCAGATCAGGCTAGTTAGGCTGATGGGTCTAACATTTCCTGGATCGGTGGACACTTCACCTTTGTGCAAAGGGATGACAGTGGCTATCCACTTGGCTGGGACAAAGCCAGTACTCAGGCTTTGGTTGAATAGGTTCACAGGTGTTTAGTACGCTAACGACCACAAGGGCCTTTTTAAGCCTAGCCATGCATCTCAAATCTCTGACAAGTTCTGATACCCTTGATAAGTGGAAGAATGGGCCTGGGAGATGAACCATTTACAGGTTACCTGTTTGCATTAGAGACATAGGTGCCAAACCAAGGATAACTGTCCAGTTTCCCATCCAATTATCCAAGTTGCAGTTGAACTGGGTTAGGGAAGAACTCTGCTTCACATGGATGTGGAGCCTGTTCCATAGATGGGGTAGTCGCTGGGATACATACCTCTCTCTCCAGCAGGTCATATTTATATCACAGGCAAGGTTTTAAGTCTTTAGAATGGGCAATTCTGGTACTGTTTATTTTGTGGATATGAAGGAGGTCCATCAGAGTGGGATCTGACAATTCCCTGTATGCCAGGCAAAGATCTCCCTTCAAAAGCCTGTAAGAGACAGAATACAGGGACAGGGCCTTGAGGCAGTCTCCAGAGGACATATTACTTACGCCCTGTATTCTTTTAGTGAGGAACCTCTGTGGACATTCCAGATGTTGGATATGCCTAGTTAGGTACATACCAAAGGGGGCATTATACTCAATCATAAGTCTGATGAATGCTGAATAAAGTGGAACAATGACTTTCTTGGACTTAAATGCCATACCTTTGTTTATAAGTTGCGCAACATAGAATGAGTTCCTCATCACTGTAGACATGTGATGATCAAAGGCTAGATTATTATCTGTGTTTCCCACAGTCCCTGACTACTGGGTCAACTCTAAGGGGTGTGTTGTCAAAATGATAGTTACCAGGGATGGATGTCTTCCCAAAGGATACTATTATGCATTTAGTTTTAGTCCATGGCTCTGACACCAGTTGTTTGTGTCAGCCACTCCTGGAGAACATTTGTGTCAGTGTAAGATTCAATGACAGCTCCTAATTTGCAATCATCTGCAAATTTAGTCAGCCAGAGATCACTGACACGGGCCTTGACTTCTGAGAAGTAAATTCCAAAAAGAAGCAGTCCAAGGACTGATCCCTGATGGACTCCACTTGTGACTGACCTATTTGTAGAGGTAGACTCCCTAGTTCTAACTTCTTGGGTCCTGTCTGTGTGCCAGTTGGCTATCCACTGGGTGACATATGGGTTTGTACCTAACCTTTTGAGTTTGTCAACAATGCCCAAGTGGGGTATTATGTCAAATGCCTTGGCCAGATAAAGGTAGGCAGTTTGAACAATTTTGCCCTCATCCATTGCTTTGGTGGCCTTCTTCAAGTCCACCATGTTGAGCAGGCATGATCTGTCTTTAACGAAACCAAACTGGGTTGGGTCCAGTGTCTGGAGGTTTACTATATCTCTTTTGATCATCTCCATGATAATTCTTTCCACGGCTTTACATATAAGACTAGTGAGACTTACGGGCCTGTAGTTTCCAGGGTTTGTAGATGACCCACTTTTGTGCAGAAATAACTGTTGCCTTTCTCCATTCATGAGGCATGAAGCCTGTTTGGAGGCTACAGTTATATAGTAATCCCATAGGTCCTGATAGGTCATGTTTCATGCTACTTAGAAAGCATCCTGGAATATTGCCTGGGCCCATTGATGCAGTGTTCTTGGTCTTAGAGTGAGCATTAAGGACCTGTTCTCTAGGGATAGTACGGGAGTTATATTTGATATTTCCTGAGGGAAGGTTGAAGGGGAGAGAGGAGTAAAGTTGGAGCTGAATTTATCAGCCAGGAGGTTTGCTACATCTTCTGGCTCAGTATAGGTGGCTCCATTTACAATGAGCTCTGCACACAATTGTGTATTGCATTTGAGGTTGCGGACATAGCTAAAGAATGCTCTGTGGTTGTCCTTGGCCTGGGAGGCCAAACTTACTCAAATTTGGCTTTGGTATACTTTATTTGTCCCCATAGTTGTTTGGTTTGATGAGAGTGCTTTTATCCTGCTGGGTGTTGCACTTCCTAATTTTTGCCATGATTTTCTTCCTCCTGTTATACGTCCAATTGATTTTGTGATTCCACCAGGGTGGCTTGTTTTGAGTTAGTTCTGTACTTCTTCCTGGTAGATACGGCTGCCTCTATGCAACTATTAAGCTTGTAAATGGTTTCTGTGAACAGTTGTGCATAGGCAGAAGTTTTCTCAGGGTTTAAAGAGGCTTAAAATGTTCCCAGGTTCTCACTTAATAGCAGGAGGTTAACCTTAGAATAGTTCCTGAATGTTCCCTGTTTAGTTGGGGGTCCAGATTTTATTTTTACTTCAAAGGAGACCATTTTGTTGTCTGAACTTACCAGGGAAGGCATTACAGTAGGGTGTGTGCAGCAGTCTCCCATATCAGTGAGGACCAGATCTAGTATGGCTGCACCCCTGGTTGATGTATTGAGCATCTGGTCCAGGGAGTCTGTGTTTAAAAAATCCAGGAATATCTGTGCATGTACGTTTGGTGTTGTAAAGGATTCCCGGTTAATACTGGGGTAATTAAAGTCACCCATGAATATGGTATTCGGTTGGATGGTTAATGTTTCTAATAAGTATAAATACAGGGTATGAGTTTCCTGGGTCATAGAGGGGGACCTACAGATTGCAAGGAAGTGGTATTGGATTTTACCTATGGTGATTTGAACATGGAGCAGCTCAAGTGCATTGTCCTGTTTGACCAGCCTTGAAGTATATTTATTTTTAATGTAAACAGAGTCACCTCCACCTTTAGTCCCTGCCTGTGAAGTAGCTGATCTAAATGTGTGGAAGGCATTATAACCTTACACTGTTGGTATGCTCTCCATGGCTTTAAACCACCTTTCAGAGACCGCACAGACATCAGCATTCTCTAGGGTAATGAGAGCTTCCAGGGAGTGGAGTTTTTTGTTTAGGCTCCCAGCACTGAGCAGTAATACCTTTAGATTTTCTTGGTTTTGATTTGCTATTTTGGACGTACTTTCAGTGTGGCATTGCCTAAAAGGGGCACTATGATGGAAAGACCATGTTTTAGCTAATATTCGAAAGCCTAGAGGGGAGAGTTGCAGACCATCCTTGGCAGAGCAGTGTGGTCTGTTGACCATCTCCTTCCATGCTGACAAATATTGCACCCACATAGAATGACACCAGAAACTAAGCCAATTATTAAGTCAATCATCTTTTGTTCATATTGTGGCATCATCCTTGGAGAAGCTAAAATGCTGCTCAATGCTAAGCTCATACCAGCTTGAGACACACATTCCGACAGCTCTATGAAAAGCTCTATGATGTCTTTCTTCATATAGTCTAGGGGGTATGTCTCAGCTCATTTACTCCCACATGGACTATGACGGAGTCATATGGATAACTGTGGTCCAATGACATGAGTGCATGTGTAATGTGGCAGATCCTAGCCCCTGATAAGCAACTGACCGTAACTGTCTCCTTACTCAGACTGGTGAGAGGGACATCAGTGTCTCATGATGGAGTCTCCAATTACTAGAATGTTGGATTGTGTGGTGACTTGCCTTATGGGCTTAGGGGTAGAGGCTCCATGAGATGTACCACTGTGTGTTGATGTGGGTGTTTTGAAAGAGTGCGTTTGGGACTGGCGAGGAAATTTCTTACATGTACTTTGTCTGGGAGGTCTTTGTGGTTTAGGAAGGTTACATGTAAATGGCTCAGTATATGTGGGTCTTATATGTCTGATTAGAATTGTGTGATATGGGTGCAGCATGTGTACTACTGACAACCTTATTGACATTAGGAGTACTTTTATGCGAGAGCTTTGTCTCTCCAGTGACGTTGTGTAAATACATCTCTCACATACTATATCAGTTTGTTTGAGACTTAACTGGTTGCCAGTAAACATGAGGCAATTTCTACATTGCCGCAGGATGCCCATATCCACCAAGCCAGTAACGGAGACAGTAGGAAAGCTCATATCCATGGCAACAGACCATTTTTTTAATGATCAAACTGCTGGAGTGAATATCACTGTCAGGAGTATCCGGTTCGCAACTATGTGGACAGTGCTTGTCACTGCAAACTAGTTGTCCTGTGTGCAACTAGATATTGGAGAAATTTCAATTGTGCTTTTACAGGAAAAATGTCACTCAAGCTGTCTGAGTCTGTACAGAGCACTGCCAAACACTTGAGGGGAAACTAATACATAGACCCTGAAAATTTAAGAATGAAGTATTTAGGCAGATGTGTCTAATGGTACTGCAAGTTTCTGCCTGAGTTCATGTAGGATGCAGCCTGGGATGTTACTGGGTTTCATGGAGGCTGTATTTTTTGCCTTTGAGCGGGCAGTTATGACTTGCTCCTTAGAGATAAGGGAAGGGGACAGGTACTGGGAATGTCCTGATTTACTGATGGGGGGACAGAGGGGTAAAGTTTTCAATGACTCTGTCTGCCAGCAGGTTGACTATATCTATAGCGGTTATGTATCTGGTGTCCTTGACCACCAGTTCTGAGCAGATTTGGGTGCTTCCTTTGAGACTGCAAACATATCTGAAGGCCTTATGATTGTCTTTAGTAGATGCAGCCAGTCTGAACTCAAAGTTTGCTCTGCAGGATTTCACTAGTGCTCTTATTTGCTTGTTCAGGCTAAGGAGAGATCGCTTCCAATTAGGCACCTGCTGCTCCTTGGTCCTGGACAGCAATTTCTCCTTTTATTATAGAATTTATTTAATGCAGATGTCCAACAAACAGGTTTACACTTCCCTGAGGAGGATGACTTCATCCCGTCGGGTATTCCTGATTCCATGCAGCTATATAAATGCTCGTATAGTACTTTGGTGTAAGATTTGGACATATACGCCAGTTCCTATGGAGGGGGAAGAGGCTGTGAAGCTGTTTATATCTTCCCTCAGAAGGTTGTAATCAGCTCTGGAGACGTTTGACGCTAGCTGGGGGGGGGGGGGGGTGACGTGACTGAAAGTAACCACTTTGTAGGTGGATCTTACCAGGGATGATGACATTTTGTGTTTTGATGAAATTTTCATGTTGGTACTTTTGACCGCATGGCATTGCCTGAAAATAGCACTATGGAGGAGGCAAGAGCCTTTGCCAGGAGACTGAAGTCCAAGGGAGACAGATGCAGGCCATCTCTGGCAAAGCATCGTGGTTTGTCAATCATGTCATCCCAGGCTGTCAGGTACTGGATCTGCTTGGAATGACACCAGAAACTAAGCCAATTGTTAAAGTCAATCATTTTCTGTTTGTATTGAGGCATCATTCTTCCTCACAGCAAGAGGTTCTCCCGTTCGATTCTCGGCGTGGCTTGGGAGTGCCTTCTGTGTGGAGTCTGCATGTCCTCCCCGCAGTTGGGTAGCATTCGAAAGACATGCGTGCATAAATGGGCGTGCCTTCATTGAAGGTTGGGCGTCAAGCTGGCAACTCAGCGTTTCATAAAAATCTACTGCCAATCATTAGCGGACCAGAGTTCCGCTGTGGCGATCTCTTACCGGGAAAAAGCCGAAAGACAAACAACATTGAGGCATCATTCTGGGTGACGGTAGAATGCTGCTTAAGGCTAGGAACATACTTGCCTGGGACACATTCAGTGAGCTTGATCATGTCTCTCTTCATATATTCCAGAGGTATGTCTCAATTCATTCACACCAACATGGACAATGACAGAGTCATAACAGTACCTCTTGAAAGACTTGAGTGCATGGGTGATATGGTGGATTCTGGCACCTGACAAAAAACTAACCGTGACTTTCTCTTTATCCAGCCTACTGAGGGGCACATCTGTGTGTCTCACAATACAGTCTTCTATGACTAATATGCTGGGTTTATGTTTAGGCCCTAGTGGCTGTGAGACAGGTGTGTGGACTGTGTGGTGTGGTGGGGCAGTGCAGTTCGAGTGCGTTTTTGTCTCGGAGGTCTCTCTTGTTTGGGTATTTTTTGTTGATGACCTCCGCATATGTGGGGGGGGGGGTGTTGTGTAGGTGTGAGTGGTATCAGAGTTGTGGTGTTTGTGTTGACAACCTTCTGAGTGCCAGATATACTGGCTTGTGGGGGGAGAGAGCAATGACTCTAGCTGCTTGATGTAACTGCATCTCTCACAAATTGTGTCCCTAGGCGGTAATAGTAAAGGGTTCCCTGTACATGAGGCCAGAGAGTGGAAGGTCTAAGAGTAGCACTACTAGGTAATCACACAAGTGTTACTAAGGGAACTTTTGGAGCTGGAATACCTCACAAAGGGTTAAAAACCATACAGCTGCAGCTCTGGATGCAGCAAACCTTGATCCAGACTGTGAGACTCAATTTAAGGAACAAGAACATAGTAAAAAAACTCACAAAGCAGCACAGCTTAACCACTTACAGACAAAAGAACAGAACTCAAAGTATGAGAAAATACAATTAAACAGTAATGAAATGCAGTAAAATGCAATTAAACAGTAATGAATTGCAACAGATAGCAATGAAATATAGTTAATCAGTAAATTGCTTTAAAACAGTGCAAATGTGAAATTATTTCGCTATCACAAAAGTAAAAAAACAGCTCAAATAAAGCAGCAATTCAGTAGAATACCATCAACAATTGAATCATGCTACCAACAAGCAGTAATAAATGCGGCAAGCTAAATGCAATTGAACTCCTATGCACAAGCAGCAAAATGAAATAGGAAGAGGCACAATTTTTTTAAGAAGAAAGTGAGGAGACAGAAGATAATTCAATGTTGAGAAGTCAAAGGGGTGGGCCTTCACGACTTATGCCACTGTACACAGTAGAATGAGCTGATGCAATGGGTGGGCCTTAACTTATCTCACTGTAAACAGTAGAATGAGCTGATGTAATGGGACTGGGGGGAGTGTCCAATATCAAATTTATACTAGAGGCGGGCAACTCAAAGCTACCAAGCTTTCGGGTGGATGAGTAGGATACACAAGATCACAACAGAGGTAAGGACTGAATTCACTAAGTCTTAAACAGTTGCTCAGTTTAAACAAGACATGCAGCAAATATTTTAGCAAATCAGAAGTGCAGAAAACAGTTGAAAATAAGCACTTATCTTTTCCAGTCTCACAGCAGAGCAATGGCAGAAGGCCTAACTCACTGCAGCTCTAAACAAATAAGTACAAACTGATTTAAACACTGGCTATTTAAGGCACAGAAACAGAACCCAGCCAAATTAGGAGAATTAACATTTTAACATTACTCATTCTTCCATAGTGAAGAATTTATTCCAACTTGTGACAAGACTTGATTTTATTGACTACCTGTTGAAAATCTGTTTGCATCATTTCTTTACTATTAGACTTTATGGTTATACCAAGATATTTTGAGTATTACTCCAATTAAAGTTGAAATTTTTTTATATATGAGCTTTTTAATTTTTTATTAACATTGTACTTATTGTGGTTAAATTTAGTTTTGAGTCTTCTTCAAACTGTCTCATCGAACTGCTTATATGTTTTAAAGATTCTTCTATATTTCCTATTGTTAGTGTTCCATTCTCGCAGTACTGTGCGAGGCATAGTACAGCTAAATGGACAGCTTAACACTTTAAGAAAATCGAATAAGCGAAAGAATCAGGGTTTCTTATAGCTTTACCGAGATTTCTTAACTTTAATTCTTGTAAAACTGCAACACAATACAAATAGCAACATATCAGAATATATACAATATACAGTACTTCTAAATACAAAGAATTACAACTTACAAAATTACTTACAGGAGATGTGAATGCCAGGACCTGGGAAAAGAAGATCATGACTGCACTTCATAAGGGCTAGAAGTGAAAGAAAGCTGCTTCCTGACTGAGTTACATCACTTCCTGAGGCTTGCTATAATGCTGTAAAAAGAAGTTATGTACTCACCATAACATTCCATCTGAGTAGGTAACTTCATTTGTCAGCAACCTGTGGGTATCGGATCCGACCTGATCAGAGACTTGCAGCTTTCCAAGCTAAAGATCCAAGCTCCTCCCCCTTACCATAATATCTCCTGCTACCTCTTCCAGTCCTCAGATTCCGGCTTTGCCCCAATTATACAATGTTACCTAGACAAAGCAACAACCTGAAACATCCTAACCTAATGAATACCAAAAGCTGATATTATTCTAGGATTCAGATAACCAGAGAACCAGGTTAGGGGAAGGAGGGGGTCAGTTGCTGACAAATGAAGTTACCTTACCTCAGATGGAACGTTATGGTGAGTACATAACCTGCTTTATCTGGAAGCGAATCGTTAACTTCATCTGATCAGC